>NW_027317060.1:0-18538 GCF_032062135.1 Pyxicephalus adspersus
TGTCATATTTAAAGCTTATTCAGATAAAGTGCCACTTTAATAAAACACAACTTTATTGAATAAGAAAAGGAGAAGGGCAACGTTTACATGAGCTCTCCTCCAACCATGACATCTCCACAGTCTGCATTATATGAATTATTTGTAAAATTCAGGTGCAATGTGGAGTCCAGAGAAAAGTGGATAGGGATAAATTGTATTAACATATTTTTCATAATATGTATGTAAATATCTGTTCATGAGGACTAATGCATACATTTATTCCACATTCTAAAATACTGCCATCATTGGATCTTATTAAAGCTCTAGGAAGATGATGAAGATCCAAATTTGCTGGATTGTCCAAGTTTTCCCAGTCTTTTCCCAGAAGAGCGTTAATAATATTAGGTCCATTCCGTCGTGTATGACGTGTCTGGAAAGGAGAGTGGAAATGGAGCAATATAAGAAATATATATAAATGGAAATAAAATAGTACCTAATGAAATAAAACTTTTGCAAAATGATAACAAATACAAATCCAAGTAATATTTTTAAGTATGATTCAAATATTATTTATAATCGTACTTAACCCTATTTACTATAAACACCAATATATCATATTTTAGCACTGTCATTTATGTGTTTTACTCAAAAAGGTACACTAAAATCATTTCAGTTTACAGATTTAAAATTATTGATCGTATGCCATTATAGATATCTTCATTTACAATACCCTCTTTTTTTGTCATTGATTATCGTCTTTGATAATGAAAACACATGTTTACACATTTACTATTTTTTTTTGCACATTCACAATTTCAACCACTGCAGCATAAATGGGGCTACTTTGATGGGTGCCTATAAACACAAATATTGTTTGCGGGGGATAATATGTCTGCCATTTGCAACGCCTATTCAATGTACAGCGCTACATAATATGTTGGCGCTAGATAAATACTGTTTAGTAATATTATTATATTATTATTATTATTAATAATAATAATATTAATAATATTAATAATTGTCATTTGTTTCATCACTTCTGTTTGATTCCGGGCCAAGTGTTGTTGCTTATAGCCTTTACTTACTGCTACAGCTATGAGTCGCAGAATTATGGGAAGGCTTCACATGGGGCACATGAAGCTACCTGAGTAAGTTGCAAACAAAGATTGTGTGTGTAATGATTTTTTTTTTCTTTTAATTGGTTGGATCCAGCTCACAGATAGTGATGCCTGCCTTTACCCTGGTAGAGGCATAAGCTTTTTTTTTAATTTTTTTTCTTTTTCATTCACTCCATCATCGAGTAATCACCCTTAAATTTATTCTCCAGCGTAACACATAAAAAGTCATTGTTGGTCTGAATTTTGCTGTTCACTGTGTATAAACATTCACAAGTTCCTACTAAAAATATGTGTGCAGCAAAGTAAAAGTAATTTATCAATTTATTGTTTTTTTCAATCTTATTATGAATTGAAACAAGGGACAGGCCATATTACTGAATCCTTTTAACTAATAATGGTAAGAGAGAAGCACTTCCACTGCTTTCTATGTGGTTTCAGGGAAGGCTTGGTGGTAAAATAGTATAATCCAATGAACTAATCTTTACTTTGGAGATTAGTGAGATAACATAGAGGGATCAGCAGAATTCAGACAACCCAGAAGCTTTGTCAGCTTTTTTTCCAGCCGTAAAGAATATGTTTAGGCATTATATGTGGGACATAAATCAATGGGTCATGCTCTGAAATGTTAGCATAACAAACTATTCCAGTTCCAACATTCATTTTCACTATATTACTTTTTTGAAGTATTTTTAACTTAAAGATAGTTTTTCCTAGATTTTCCTATTTTACAAGGCTGTTGTGTCATGTTCCCAGGTAATGATTGGTAGTTTAGATTTATATGGCATATGATTCAAACAGTTTCATGTCAAATGACAGCTAGAAATGACAGAATAACCAAGGTTAAATAGTTTTTTTAGTGAAAGTCTACTTAAATGAGAGAAGGACAGCATTATTGTAACATATATATTTTTTGCTATAAATCTGTTTCCTTATGTATACTATGGGCCTGGTTTATTAAAGCTCTCCAAGGCTGGAGAGGATACACTTTCAGCAGTAAATCTGGGTGATCCAGCAAACCTGGAATGGATTTCATAAAAGTAATTTGCTACTTGTTAGCAAATGTGTTAAATCCTGGACCAGATTTATTCCAGGTTCCTGGTTCACCCAGCTTCATCGTTTAAAGTGTATCCTCTCCAGCCTTGGAGAGCTTTAATAAATCAGGCCCTTTGCTATCTTTCAGTCTGGACATCATTTTTTTTTTTAATTATCATGCAGTTGCACCTATTATGTGAGAGAAACATTTGGTCTACTTTAATAAGTAAGCTTTACCCTACCAAAGGTTTAGTAAATCCAGATTTAAATTTGGCAAATCCAAACTTAGTACTGAATTCTATTGAAGTCTATATATTGAGTCTATGTTCCTCTGTACATAGTGGTATCGAACAGTACAGCTGACAGCACACATTTTGGCTGTTGACGTGTTTTCTTTCACAATTTGCTAGGCTTTCATTAAGTACCAGCATCCCAATCATACTAATTTTTATTAAGAGGTAATATCAAGAGATCCTGCTGCTAACTGTCCAAATGCTTAACAAATAGGGTGATATATCAGTGTAGCACTGACCAGTGGAAGGTCATTTTTTTAGGGAAGGATGGTTGAAATGTACTAGAGAAAAAGATTACAAATAAATAGTTTACAACAAGTATGCAGAGGAAACGGAAGAGAAAAGTTTTAAAGACTAGGTCCACATTTAATAAAAACAAAGAGCACAGGCTGGGGGTCTACTGCAAGAATTAGGATAGTGTAGAGGATGTAGCAGTCTAAAACTTGCCAGCAATTGGACAGTGTTAATCCAGGATAAAATTCATGTGCTTTTTTTTACTTTTCTACATTGACTAATTCTTCAGACATGTCATTTGTGAATCTTTTCTAGTAATTAATTTTGGTCTTCAAAATGCTGTCAGTTATGTTTTTAACTGTCATTAATGCCTTGCTAAAGATTACCTTAATGGTTCTGAAAGGTCATTTATTGTGATAGATTTACCAAGCAATGAAAGTATTTTTAGATCAGGTTGCCTAAAGTCTTAAGTATTGTTAAGAGTATTTTATAATAATAAGGTTATGAATGTGTTGGGTACATTTTTGTTTATTATCAATATTGTCTTACCAACATACATATATATGCTACAAATATAGATATATATTTTTATGAAGTCATTCTGGAGTTATGCAATTCATCCTTTAGCTGACATTCATATAAGGTAAGATGCTAATTAAGGATCATAACACTGGTCAGGCATTGACCATGATCTCACGTCTCGTGGAATTTAAAACACAGCTCCACACCCAAGCATCAGTCTCTACCAGAACATATATTATGCAATGTGTCTGTGATCACTGGACAAACCGTCAAGCAGAAGACGTGGGAACTGCAACCTTTTCCCGCAGGTAAGCTTCTTTTTTTTTTTTTTTTTACATCTAATTATTTAGATACAATATTGTTTTATCTATTTGTCCTTATAAAGGTAAATATTATATTGTTACATTTTTCAACTCTCAGGGTTATCTTTATTGGTACACTTCAAATAAACTCAATCTCAAACTCAATCAATACTCATATAAACTGTTATCATATCCGTGACATAACCATATGATAATAAAATAAATCATTATTGATGGTGTCATTTTCATTGCACTGTGCATGCTTCCTGAATACTTACTTGTTTGGTACTTATAGTTTTTTTTATATTGATTTTTGTCACTGAACAACCACGGTTTCCATGATGAGAAACAGCAGCTGATTTCCATTTTCATAATTCCTTTATGAAATTATGATTCGATTCCTAAATTATGTGGAAGTAATCAAAAAGAAATAATTGCAATATTTTTGGATCCTGTTGCTTTTTAGTTTGTCTTTTGGATACAATGTGAATACAGTCTTAATAATAATAATAATAATTATTATTATTTTATCTAGAATATTACAGAATAATATCTAGTTTTCCTATTGAGATTTTCAGTTTTTTTTTGCTTTTCCAAGCATCATTCGTTTTCTATATTTATATTATTGGTAATCAGGAAGGCTGTTTTAAAGATTTACTATTAAAACTCTCCAAACACGTTACCTGCTCAACTGAATGTTTCTTCTCCAATCACAGTATTCTCCTTTCCTTTGATTTCATTACTACACATCTAATTCAGCTAGGACACCTATTTCCTTGCACACAGCCAACTTAATCGACCACCAACACTGTTTTATAATCTGAAAAATGCAGATGATATCACCTGTTTACACCATGTTGTCTGCTATTATGTTAA
Organism: Pyxicephalus adspersus; assembly: GCF_032062135.1. NCBI lineage: Eukaryota > Metazoa > Chordata > Amphibia > Anura > Pyxicephalidae > Pyxicephalus > Pyxicephalus adspersus. The sequence continues at coordinate 4,357 of NW_027317060.1, forward strand.
GAGGATTCTTACCTCCACAATCAATTGTAAACTCTACAAATAAACTTGGCTGTGCTTTTGGTTCTATTGTCTCTTTATAGGCTTTGAGTGAGTGTGCAAATAAAAAGTTCCCTTTTAAGCAGTTTGCCACTAATACTACAGAGATATTCATATGCACATATAAAGGATTTCTGTAAAACAAACCCCAATATCTGAAACTCGTAACCTTGACCAAGTTGACTAGCTTCCAACAATAAAATCTTTATCAATTTCTGAAAAATAAAGCTAACCATTATCCTCTCTGCTCCAATTACTTACCATGATCTAATAAAATGGCCACTTACAGCCAATGACATGTACTCCTTCTTCATCATTATCTCTGTATATGGTTTGCCTGGAGTCTGTGTTTTACACAGAGGGCATCTCTGGCCAACATAGTAATCACATGATCAAGAGCCACTATGATTGGTTATCAATTACTAGAGGAGACAGAAGCTTTTATTGGCAACCATTTATATCAGCTGCTAACTGTGCAAAGTGTCAGCTGGTAATTGTCAAAAGGAGAAGGTTTATTAGTGTGTTCTCAGCATGGGCTATCATACTAAGGACTGCTAATATATTGTATGTATAACAGTTTGCAAGCAGTTAGGGTTTATATTGCTATTTAATGTCTGTTGCAAATTCCCTTATGGAGGATATTTGGGCTATCTCATATACTATATTTATAGTCGTTTGCAGCTTTAAGTATCATTTACACATAGTTTGTAGTAAAATGGCTTTTTTGTAAACATGTTTGTATTATTAAAAAAAAACTAAAGTAATGCATAGCTCTGTCTTTTGTTTGCATTTTGTTTAATTTTAACCAAAATTCCTGGAAAATTAAAATAAATTGGTCCATATCCAGGCAGTACATTATTTCATTGCACTTTCTAATCTTTTATTGCATTTAACATCACTAACAAAGTACACTTGTTTATTTATAGCATACCACTAGAGATCACCCAGGTTCTCCCATAAAACTCTATCTTTTCCAGTCTTGAAATCTTATTAATTCAGGCCTATTGCAACACAGTTTCCACATGCCTGGGTTGCACCTTAACATTAGTGTCTATATAAGTTTATATCACACAGTACCCAGACTATTTGCAGTGCATTTTCAGGTATCTCTTTGCCTACATTCTATATTGAATTACATTGGAGTACTTTTTTCTCCATGCTATGCCCTCCCACATCTTTTCATCTTCTTCCTATTTATTTTGGCATATATATCTCCTTCATTCCTGTCTTTCTTGGTAGTTCTCTTCTTACTCTCTGCACTGCTCTGTCCTACAGTTTTCAATCCACTGTCCGAAGTCACTAAGTAGTGATGTTTTGCAGGTCTCCCTTGCTGTCTGCACCACAAACTTCATAATGAAATCTACAAAATGTCACTCATATACCTACCATCAACACCTAACCAATGAGAATTCCAAGAATACGACCTTTTTTTAGACAGATTAAAAGCATTGGTAAAAAGAAAATCAAATCATTTGGTTGGTTGCAAATTTGGCAGCCATTCTGAATGTGTGCACTAGGCCTTTTGCTGTCACTAGAACAGGAAGTAATGGGAAACCTTTATAGCATTGGTCCCCAACCTTTTGGAGCCCGTGGACCACTAATCTTACAGACTCCGGACCACGCATTTGTGGAGGAGCCAATGTGTCACTCAAAGGGGAAGAAACCCGACAAAAGATGCCAGAACACGCCCAACGCCTTAAGCTTGCAATGCATATGGTAGACGTGATCCTCAGCTCCGGCTGGTGCACCCCCCCTAGCCGGGTCCTTCCCCCTACCCTGTTGGGGGGTGCACCAGCCAGGCCCGTGGCCTACCTGTCAGGCGGCCATGGGTTGGGGACCCCTGCTCTATAGTAAAGTTTTGAATGCCAGTAAAATCAGACAGATTTTTTATTTCCAACTTTATCAAAACTGAAAAAAATCTTTACATATCATAAAAAATGCAAGGCAAACTACTTCCCCTTGCTTTGTAAATATTCACTGTGTTAAAATCTGTCTCTAATAAAAAAAATGTTAACCAAGTTGTCTTGCAAGCTCATTATGTATAATAAGGAAATTTATATTAAGTATATTATGAAGTATATAATAATAAGTATAGTATAACAAGGAAAATAATGAAATTCATGCATAAAAAATCTGAATATTTCTTATTTTGCAACCCCTCCAATGAAAGGCCAAATATCTGTTTATTGGAATATCAAGGTACTCATACTGCAAAATGAGGTAGCAATCTTTGTAAAAGAGACTTAAACTAATGCTGTACATTTTTCTTGTTCATAGGTACCCTTGACAGCTGTGATTTCACTTCACATTATCTGACAATTAATTGTCCCCTAATCCTTTGCACCATAAGAAGTCTAGAGATAAAAATGGAAATCAAGCATCTGAGTATTTGAGTGGCAGAGGCAACTTTGTGGTTGCATTCCAGATGATTTTTTAAAAATTTCTTTATTGTTTTGAATTTCTGAATGCCGCTTATTGCCTTCGGAACCAGACTTTTTAATCAATCACCTAGATAATCAAGTGTCAGCGGCTATCTGCTCTGTGTAATTACTTTTGCAATTAAAAATCAACCTTGAGTCTACTGGTCTAATTAGAGGGTTGGACAGATTTTCACCTAGATTGATTTTTTAATAAATATTGACTTAGGATGCCATAATCCCAACACATTCCTTCATTTTCTTTGTACCAAAAATCAAACAAATGGTAGAATTAATGAGATGAGAAGGATTCTGATCACTTCAAAGGGTTTTCTTTTTATTCTTTTTACATACAACACCCAAGCTGTTCAGAAGCCTGGCTTATCTCATGCTAATCTGAAAAGATGCTCTCCAATTCTGGGCCCTAACTGTGAATATATTAAAAAGGACCCAAGTTTTTACTTCTCACTATAAATGTGATGGTCAATCTAACATTAAGAGGTTAGTTTCCTAAAAAAAAATATTGAAATGTAAAAATAATTATAAGTATATTTAGAAAAGCAAGCAATAAAAAACTTTCAAACTGCCAAATATTATATTTGTTCTATTTGATTAGCTCTTTCATTGTAATTATCATGTCGATAACAGTCTATGTAATAATAAGGTAAATATAGAATGTAGATGAGTTGACAGGTTCATTGTTAGCATAATTCATACATTATTATTCATTATTATATCATTATTAATAAAAAATAAATGTAAAAACTTTATTTGTAAAGTGCCAACGTATTATACAGTGCTGTACATAAAATAGGGGTTGCAAAAAACATACTAATACAAACAATGAAACAGGAGGAAGAGAGGACTCTCTCTCTGCCCAAAATATACTTTTTTAAATAAAATTACAGTGAATAAAACAAAATAGCAATGACATCATCTAAATAGGGTTTAAAGCTTCCAATTGTAGCAGACTTTAATATCAATGCAATACCTCTTGAACTAAACTTGTTGGGAGCTATACCTGTTCTGTACTAGTATAGTATTTTCAAATGTTGGGTGGTGGTAAAACATGATTAGTAGATGTACCGACATGAATTTTTTTTATTCACATCACAATATTTCAATATTCTGTGCTAGAATGACAAAGGTCTTGAGCCAACAAGATCATCTATGGTGTAACGCAGAGCAATCACACATTCCTGTATATGCTCACATTAAACTAATTTCTGGACAGAGTAGGAGAAATTCCTTAATCATCCTTATGCCTTAATCCCTACTTTGATCCCCCACTAAAATATTTAGTTAAATAATTACTTTCAAGTACAGCTCAGCTGTTACTATTCCATGTGTTGCATACCTTCAACACTTCATTGGGCCTGATTTATGAAAGCTCTCCAAGGCTCCAAGTCAGTGAACCTGGATGATACAGCAAACCTGGAATGGACCTGATCCACGATTGCTAACAAATTACTTTTAAGAAATCCATTTCAGATTTGCTGGTTCACCCAAGTTCACTGATGAAAGTATATCCTCTCCAGGCTTAGAGAGCTTTCATAAATCAGGCCCAATAAATCAAATGTATACCATTTTTATATATTTAACTCTTCAATGAATAATTACCCCTAGCCTGTGTAGGGCAAAACATTTATATGGCAGGTATAGAAAACAATGAGCATCGGGTAATATTTTTGCTAAACCTATATTTGTAAAAGTTTTTTTTAATTTTACATAAAGTATAGACCACCCAACTAAATCTTATAAAAAGTTCAAAGACCATTTTCTTTAGACTAATATATAAGAACCCTACTATTCAAGCTGCCTAATCTCCACAATAAAAAGGATGCTTACAGTTGTTTTAAAGATTCCTATGATGACAAAAGAAATTGGGACATTGGGTCAGTTAGCAACTGCAAGAAACACACACTTGGGTTATCTTTTAAAATAGTGATGTTTGGTACCTTGCAAAGTCTATACAGTTCATAGAAGAAACAGTTTTCAACAGCTTTTACCATCCAATTGCATGCTGAAAAAGCTTGTCCGTAAGCTAGAGTGTCTGGTGTCAGACATGGCCATGAAGCTTTATCCAAGTTGTGCCACATCCCACAAAAAAACCACAACAAAACTCTGTAATAGGTCTAATGGGGCCTGTGTGTGTTTTAAACACTTCTGGACCATTGCTCAGATGTGATTGCTGTGCCTTCCTGTAATGTGGTTCTAGCCTAACCAAAAGTGCCAATAGTGTAAAGAGCCATTCAGATGGGACTTTTGCCTATTGGACTGCATTTCTCTGAGGGACTACAAATTAGAATGAAAAGTAGAACTGTCAAAGCAGGATAAACATTATCATTCTTTTTCTCTGCGTACATGCTATCAAAGTCAGTAGACAGGCAGTGTATCTCTCACCACCTAATGCTGATACATTTTGGCCCTGATTTATTAAAGTTCTCCAAGGCTGGAGAGAATACACTTTCATCAGTGAAGCTGGGTTATACAGAAGACCTGGAATGGATTTCCCAAAAGTCATCAGCTATTTGTTAGCAAATGTTTTCAATTCTGGACCAGATCCATTCCAGGTTTGCTGGATCACCCAGCTTCACTGATGGAAGTGTATTCTCTCCAGCCTTGGAGAACTTTAATAAATCAGGGCCATTATGTTTAGCAAACCTGCATGCTTAGTGTCTCATATGTATGCTTCAGGTCTATTCTATTTGAGGTTGCACCACATAACTAATGATGAGGATAGCGCAAGGAATTTTAATAATGATACCGGAAAGAGAAAAATGGGGCATTAATGTATTCTATACTGTCGTTGTCACTCATCACTGCTAATCACAATGAAAAATGTAAATGTCAATGTTTTGAATAATCACATTACAAAGACAATAGCAAACATTTCATTTAAATAAACATAGCTTAATATTACAATAATAATGTCAATATAACGATATAAAGTTTGTTAAATACCAATATACATATAACTTGACCTAATAACAATATGGTGTTGTATGTGGGTAAAATCTAAGCTTTTTAAGGTTTAGGGATATGCTACTGATAGTCATACCAGTAGCATATCACATATAACGTTATGTGTTAGCTTCTGTATTGCACCTGTACAAAAACAAGTTTCCAGAAGAAATGCAAAATTACTCTTTGAATTTTGTTGATCACCAATTTTATGTTATCTAAAATATTTAGGACCTTTGGGGAAAAACAAAATCACAAGTTTGCAGAACCTGTGGGAAATAGGTCTCTTTAGATCTTGACATATTTGTGATATTCAGGGATTTCAGAAATCTAATCAAGGGTGTGACACCATATGTCATCAAGACACAACATTAACAAATAAGCCTTTGTATGAAGAACAAACGTTTATGTCAGGGAACACTGGGTAAAATATAAGCATTAAGTAACCTACATGAAGGGATAAGTCACATCAGTCAATATTAGAGAAGGTTCCTTTATGAAAATGTGACCACCCATAAAAGTATGGGAGTTGGTGTTTATGTATTCCATAGGATGCAAAGTAGCTAGAGGTGTATGTCTTATCGTAACCTGTTGTCCAAGAGCATCTTCAGACTTGACACATATTATAGACATAAACACATATTTCTTAAAGATAAAAAAGAACATTAAAGCTGTTGGTATGTAATTTTTAAAGCCGTACTCTAAAATACCAATTCCCTTGTTTGTGGAATTCTACACATTGGAGCATCCATATAAGCTCTGACAGCCCACAGAAGAATGCTGTTTTTTTTTTTAAACTCGAGTTGTGTCATGTACAAAAGTCAGAATCTGCTAAGTACTGGTGTACTTGGTCTGGAAGTCCTCCCTACCATAGCTCGAGAAGGAGTGACCAAGAAGAAAGATCTAAGAAGCCACCAATGTTCATTAGAGTGTTCCTCGAAAGAAAGATGGGCATTGCTGTAGATGACTAACTGGTTCTAGTTCCCAGACATACAGTAACAAGCATACAATCTTTTTGCCAGGAACAAGTCCAAAGGCCAGGACAAGCAGCAGGTAGGTAATGCCAGAAAAAGGTAGTCAGTCACTGCAGAAGCAATACAAATTTAATAGGCAACACAAAACAATCTAAGGGTCACTGAAGCACACAAGTAATACACTAAAACCGCATACACACTTGCAATTATAGTCGTTAGAAAAGATCTTTCACAATCCTTTCCAATGACTATTATTGCACGATGCATGAACGAGTGCTGTACATACAGCACCCTTCTGCTCTATGCAGAAGGGTGGGGGAAAACGACGGAGCAGCACCCTGCTATGCACTCTCCCCCTTTACTTGCATTATGATCGTTCGTCGTTCATCGTCCATAGATCCGCTAGGACGGTCGTTCAGACGATGAACGACGCACGCTGTACACACTTCAGATACTCGTCCAATATCGGCCCTGAGCCAATTATCGGGCGAGAACCATTGGAAGTGTGTACGTAGCTTTAGTGCAAAAGAGGCATTAGGGGAAACAACAGGCACTTGGGGTCACAGTTACTTAGGGTCACAGGAAGCAAAGCAGTGGAAGTTGCGCCTAGTGATGCTGCTACAAGTTAACCATTGGGGAAGGAGAGTCACCACCTGTTTAATTCTGCTCCATTGATCCAGGTGCCATAAAAAAGATCATGGAGTTAGACTTAAGGCAAAGTGTGACAAGGTAAAATAAACAAGTTTAAACAAGTATTAAAACCTGCATATGTAATGACGATACATGGCAGCTGCCATTAACATAATATAACTAATCGTCAAAGTGACGGTTGTTCCCAAATTCAATGTTTATCAAAGAAAATGATCTTTTTATTGCCCTTAAACAGAAGTATTACAAATTTTCGATAAACATGCACACACAAACCCAAAGTGAATGAAATGTCTTTTTTCTATTGTATGGTTAAGTGCTTCTGCAGCAATACAGCTCTCTCAGCTAGCATATTTACTATTTGGGTGAGGGAATCAAATATCACATTAAGTGGATGGATTAATATTTTTATATTTAGAAAGACTCAGGCAAGCAAACAGTTCAAGTACGCACTACAGAAAGATGAAAGTCAGACTTTTTTTTTTCCTATCCCCCACCCCACTTCCCAAATACAGAGAAAAAAGAAAGAAAATGCAAGCCCTTATCTTATTCACATATCCTTTGTTGGTTTGAGAAATCACAAGTGTTTCATTCTGGCACAAAGTTCAAAGGTGTTTTCTTTTCTAGATAACCCACTGAAAGTGTGTGTATCTGTTGAAATATTTTTAAGAACAAGATATCACCGTGACCTGTGTACACCTACTACCTCTCTGAAATAGTTTAAGAAGTGGTTCATATTTGTTAATATTTCTTATCTTTATTGGACTCTTGCCTCAATCCAAGATTAGCAGGTTCACAAGGGCTTTTGAATGCTGCGACTTCTTAAACATTTGGTAAGTAAATGCTAAATCATCAATCATCTGTAAACCAAGGAAAGTATATTCAAAGAGAGATTATACTCTAAGTGCTATATATGTACAGTCTCAGTTTGTATGTCTATGATGGTACACACAAAGTATTCATGTAAATCAACAGCTATATTTCAGATCAGCAGAGATTCATGAATGACTATTTCAGGCACCAAATGTTTAATCAATGTTTTGGCTGATCCAGTTTTCTGAATTATTGAAAAACTTTTGCAAACTTTTCCCCTGTGTATGTAGTACATAAACCAGCTCCAGCATTACATTGCCAACACAGGATAAACTCTACAGTGACAAGTTTAACTCTACTGGGTGTGTTGCCATCATATCTAAGACAACAATGCCCAACAGCAATTTTAAGCCCTCTGGATGTCTGAGACTAGAGGCTTTTATAGGGAGTATGGACACATAATACAATTGGACATAACATTCTATTGAAAAAATGTTTGTTTTCTGCTTGTATTTGTATGCATTTTAATTCTTTCACAAATGCATTGGAGCACCCATAACTCTTACTAGCATTTTTTATGTTTTACTAAGAATTTATCATGTACATTTTTAATGAAAATATGGGATTAAAGATATTCCCTTGGTGTTATATTTTGGAGTAGGGAAAAATAAAAAACAAAAAACAAACAAACAGCAACCACAGGTAAAATACAGTGTCAAAATATTGTGCTTGTATTGTATTTATCCTATAGGATCAGGGCAGCCATTATATTCTGGATTGCCAGATGATATGGGCTTTCTTGCTGCAGTTCACTGTGCTTAACCCAAATAATATATCACAGGATCAAACTTGCACCCATATTTTTTCAAATATTATTATGAAGCAGTTAGGCTGTCTGTACATTGGTATCAATGTTTTCTGGGGTCATCGGTACTGCAGAGTGCAAAATTGTTTACCATATAAATTCAGCCATCTGTCTTGATCTATTTAGTTAGACTCCTTGGTCTTCCAATGCTAAAAGCTTCATCTCCAGCAAACACATGGGGTTAATCTGTTTTCATAGTAAACAAAAGCCTTTTCTGGGGCAACTGTATCAACAAAACGTACAACATTTACATATCATGGAGTGTAATATACTCTCCTGACCCAGTATCAGTATAGGTGAAATTACTCTTGACAGCTACCACCAGTAATACAATAAGTAGCAGTGTTGGTCTTAAGGATTTAGATCGAACAACTGAAATTTAGTTCTATACTTCCTTTTGCTGCTAGTGTTTAATTCTTGTCCCTTGTAAGTCTGGGTATCCTCACTCACAGCATTGGTGTGTAAACTTGCAACTTGTCAGCCCCCTTCTGATAACATAAGAGGCTGTCCTTCCATAGTAACATAGGAGGCTTATTATGTTCCTTTATACAATAACAATAAATGAAAAAAAATATTTAAAAATAAAAATACATTTTTAAAAGGTTTTAGAGGCACCCTGCCCATACATGTATATGGCACACATATATGACAAATGCAATATCAACACAGTAGGTATCAACACACACACCATAGTGAAAGGAATGACTCTATGGCCATTATTTATTGTTAACTGTAATATGATAGGTGCAACGGGTTTTTTGTTTGTGTGTGTGGGTGTGTGCATGTGTTTTGGGGGCTTAAGATTTAGTTTTCATGTTTAAAAAATGCATTTGAAAATGTGTGCAAAATAAGATTTAAGCCTATTTTCCACTAGGTAAAAATGTCTAAACCCTGGCCACAGGTCAACTTTCAAGAAAGTGATCTTCACACTGAGGGCTATAGAGTTAAAAAAATATTTATTTAACCACACAAATGCATAGGTATTATTTTCAAATACCAAACAAAATTACAATAAAGAATTGTTACCAAAATTCTAAAATGCGTTCCGGGGACCAAATGCCATTATGTTATGCTACTAAATGTCTACATATTTTAAAATGAAATACAGGCACCCGGGCACGCCTATACATTTGGACATTTAGATTCCTCCAAATTTCTTCTTGAGTAGAATACTCAATGCTGTCCCTGAAAATAAAGGGTAGTTGGAATGTATCTAATGATTCCATCTTGTCCAGGTAAGCATTAATCAGTGTATTTTAGGCTAGCATTTTTCTTTTGTTCTGACAGTTAATGTGTTTTCTTTAAAAAAATGTATTACAAAAGGTCAAACATGGAACAGATGTACCATATAAAATACAAGCTGATCAAAGCTCGGGTTTAAGAGACAGATATGCCCACAAATGATGACAAATCAGACCCTGCAGAGGAGCACTAAGCACCAGACAAATGCTGGTCTCCAAGGCTGAGCCTGTAAGGGGAATTCTTGTCAACAAATAAATAACCCTTATTTTAATCTGAGCCTTGTCCTCTTTCAGTTCCCATGTGTCTTCATGAATCATTTTTGTTCTCTGTCTGCCTGACTTTTCACTTTTTTGTTGAATAAATACAGTGTTATAAGATTTTTCTGTGTCTTCACAATGTATGACATATAATATAGGGAATGGGAAATCCATCGGTGTAATAGATTTTAGGACGAACCTAAATCAGTTAAAAGAAAGTGAAAATAAAATACCTATCTTTTTATAAATGGCAGTGAATTTATGAGTATTCAGTAAAATATCTGCACATGTGGTGTTTTATATAGCCATAAAAATATGTGTATTTTCCTTTACTAATGTGAAAGTGGCATTTTCTTGATTTGCAGAATTTATCATCACACATCTGTAGAATTTACATTGTTCAGTAAAATTGTCATTGAAAAATAGCAATTGGAATGTATATCTGCAGGGGCATCTGCACAGAGAATACAGGTATACAACCATACAAAGCATCTTTTGCAACAATTCCATGGCTGGATATGGATATATTTTCTTTTTTTTTTTTAATCCAAACCAAATAATCTAACTTTAAAAAAAAAAATAGCTAAACAAATTAGTTTCATTAATAAGAAGAAAAAGTCATAATGTTAATTTTCTTTAGGAACCAGTGGATGAATCTGTAACAGAAGGCACAGGGAAGGACCCGTGCACCCTATGTGGAAGCTATGGTCTCAGTTGTCAGACACACTCTATTATGAGTCAGACATATAACTCTGCAATCCCAAATGTGCATATATTATGCTGATTGGAGAGCTCTAGGTCTTAGTAGGGGAAAAGTTGGACCTCTGGTTTCACCTTTTTCTGAAGTATGGGACATGCTTTTGTATGGCATTTAAATGAACTTAAAACAGTGGTGTGCAAACTTTTAGTCATTACTGTAATCATGGGTGGTGCTAGATAAGGGCACTTAGACACTTCTGGCATGAAGATGAAATATCTAAGGAATGGCACTTCAAAGGGAGACAAGGAAAAGCTATGTAGAAAACCATGCTTGAAAGTAAAACATGCATATACCTTTTATGTAATAAAGACATCCAACGCTCTAGTACACTTTGAGTAGTGAGCAACAGCTTACCTAAACTATTTTATGTTACTACAGATATAGATATTTGTGGTTTTTTTAAGAACACAATCATTTTGTAAGTGGAAGGTGAATACCTTATGTCCCAGTTGTGACATACATAATGGGTGAAGTTTCTCCGGACACCCATAATAGAACAGACCTAACAGCAATTCTTGAGTGGGAACATAGCAAAGGTGATTACATTGGCACAGCTGAATCTGATAGCTAAATATTAATCATAGAAGATGATGACACAATGCAGGAATTTATTGAAACATACACAGATGTAATACAGATAAAAAGGCCTTTTGACCAATTTGTTATTAGCCAGACGAAATTAATCATACCTGCAAAACCTACAAAAAAAATACAGATGTAAATGAAGAGCTATAACATAACATCTGGCTATGGATCTCTGGCTATGTGCAACAATGCGGACACTCAAAAACCTAGTCATTTAGCCTAGTGTGATTTTAAGCACAACTTCTGTCCACAATGTAGACCTCATTCCATTTTCAGATTCACTGTTTTCCCTTCCTTCATTTAACTCCTTTTGCACGTTTCTTACATGTTATTAGAACATGACAGCTGAAATTCTGAACGATCTTCTCAAACATAATAGGAAAATTGCAAATTTAGCATCTATTGCACTTAACGTGAAGTCTACAAGATCTTTTGTTTGCATGTTCCTTATAATGTTGCAGGGTTTCAAGGATGGGTAGCATGTGCATATGAATGCTGTAACAAGCAGCATGTTGACAAATCCACTTTGTGTTGCATTAGTATAAAAGAATGAATGAAAATGAAGAAATCCACATGGATTTTTACTATCAGAGCATCAGTAAAGGTTTTATGTTATCAAATTGTTAATTCGAGGACTTGCTGGCTTCTATTGTATCCGAATATTGACTCGCTTGGTTGGTGCGGAACTCTTACAGTCTAGAAGTTTTTGGAGTGGATGCTAAGCTTCAACCAAAGAGGGATAAAGTTGGCTGAAGTTTCCCAGTATTGTTGCTGCTCTAACTCCTCATACTGCACAGTCCAGTTGGGACATTTTCTGCATATCTATAGACTGTTGGATTGATTTGTTCAGCGCCACTTTTTATTAATTCATTTTATTAGAATGTCTGGTTTCTGTCACGAGATGACTATGTTTAAGGCTGAGCAAATATTTTAAAATGCAACTTATAGATGTCAAGCATTGCCATTATCATATTATGTATTTTCTGAAAGCCTTTTAGGAAAGAAATACACAATACAAGACTGTGTTAAATAAATACTGTCTATACCAAAATATGTTGAACTGTGTGTACTCTCAAAATGGTGAAAAATATTATTCCTAAAAATGTAAATAGGGGACGCTTTAAAAACTTTTACTGCTTATCAGATTATGGTTAATGTCTTAATATTGGCCTTAAATGTTCCTTATTTTCTGGCTGGTGCAGGAAAAACCCAATATGCGTTTACATTTATTGTGTACATACATCTATGGGGCTCTCCTTGGGGTGAATTTGCTGGACCATCCTCTCCTGGTAAGACTGGCAACTGTCCTAAATGTTTTTCATTTTCAAATAATCCTTCTCATCATAGAATAATGGCCTTGGGATTGTTTGAAATGGTTTTTATAATCCTTTCCATACTGATGGGCAGCAATCTCATTTAAGATCATTGCTAATGTTTTTCCTCCTTGGCATTGTGCTAACAGGCTTATATATATATATATATATATATATATATATATATATTAATAAATAAATGGCCTTACAGTGTCACAGTGAGTGTATGGGAGCTTGTGTAACATTCACCAAAGGAAAAAACAACGTCTCTTTTGCCCTCAAAGATGATAAATTAATATTTTGAACAATTAAGTTAGGGTAGTTTTTTTCCTGTGACATGGTGCTATTGTATATTCATTTTACATTGTTTTACCCTATCCTTTCTATGGAGCCAAAAGGGACATCTCTGACCAGAGATCACGTTGACCAAACCCCATTCAGGAACCATTTATCTTACCGTTAAACAAAGCCAGTTCACAGTAGATTGTTATCTGTTTCCTCTATCTGTGTTTTTTTTTTTCCACGTACGCAGTATGCTGTTATTTGGAAAAACATTTTCAGAAAGATAAATTGTAAAGACATGTATTTCAATAGTTTTTTAGAACCTGGGAGTCATGACACCAAGTGCTTTACAATATCACTGTGAACTTAGGGCTACAAAGCAGCATTAAATTTATTTATTTTTTAGCCTAAAACATGCAGATCAGAAATTAAAGGTGACATTTTTTATAAGTGTAGTTCCTTTTGAAGCTATTTTTTTTGTAAAACATATTTCCTAGTTTTACATTGGGAAAGTTTCGTGTTTTTAACAGAAAGGCCCGATACTCCAGACTAACATCTACCTTTCATGGTATTTTGCTATTTGCATATTTCCTCCCAAGAAACAGCTCCCTAACGGTTTTGTATTATGCCTCTTCTCTAGTGTTTATTCTTTTTAGGTCATAAATCAGCTATAAATCAGAAGATTCAGCTTTGTGCTCTGTCAGATTGAATGTTGGCGATATTAGTATTATATGTTATAATTGACGTCTGGGGTTTGGCTGTAAGTTGTTTAGAGACATGTTTTTAAGCAACTCCAATGTACCTTTTGTTTTTGTGTTTCTGCTGGATGGTAAAAATCTCAGTCCTAAAATGTATTAAAGTCTGTGTTACTCTTTATTTAAATCAAACTTGTCTTCACACCTCACCTTTTTATGTCTGCCACTTAAAAAACTCACCACAACATAATGGTACCATATGATGACATCACATTCAACATTTTTTTAAGTGCAAATAACCCCTATAAATCCAATGTCTTTTTGGCCCAAG
>NW_027317060.1:19489-33351 GCF_032062135.1 Pyxicephalus adspersus
CCCAGTACAGAAATGTTAAACAACCAGCAGGGAGGGAGCCTTCCTGCAAACATATCTTTGCTGGTTTTGTCTCAGTAATAAAACTGTAGTCCCGCTTAACGCCCATCCAAGTCTTTTCCCACTAACACAGGTACTCACTTTGGCTTTGTGCTATAGGAAGGCATATTGTCTGATTTTATTCGATTACGCTGATTTTTGTGGTATATTGTTTAAAATGTGATGCCAAGAAAGCACATCATGCAATGTTTGGAATGTATTAAATGCCAATAAATGCCCATAAATGACTAAAACCGCCCAACAAATCCTAAGAACGCTCCAGACATTCCCATGAAGTGAACGGGATGTATAGGAACATTGTTGGCCATTTTTAGGCATTTTGGGGTAGTTATAGGTACTATTGTGCATTTGTGAGGCATTTTCTCCTTATCTAACGCTTCTCATGGTTTATAATGTCTTTATAAATGCTATAATTTCAGCTACAAAACAAGTCCAAATCTTCACCTTTCCACCACCATGGTTGACAGTTGGTATGAGGTGTTTGTGCCAATATTCTTTGTTTGGTTGTCAGATTATGGCCAAACATCTCTACTTTGATCTTGTGTGTTCAAAGGACACTGTTCCACAAGTTTTGTATTTGGTTGAGATGTAAAAAACCTAATTTATTTTTTTTATTTTTGTATATTTTTTTTAGCAAGAAGAAGCTTTTTCCTGGCAACCGTTTCAAACAAGCCATACTTGTTTAGTCTTTTTCCAATTGTATTGTTGTGCAACATTTATTAAAAACTGAGGCCTGTACACTCTAAGATGTAGCTTTTGGTTCTTTTGCAAATTCTCACAGTCTGACGGAGTGAATTTGCTAGAACCTCCTATCCTGGATAAAAAACCAAGCTGTCTCTTTTCCACTCTTTTCATTTACTGCTAAGTTTCTGAAAATTTGTGAAAGTTAGTTTTTTAGGACAAGGGTCATTGGTCATTGAATATTGCAAATGTTCAGTAGACTAATGCTTAAACCTAAATATTAGAGAACACTGTTCCCCAAAAAATGGTTGCATTTTGCAATTTATTGAACAATAAATTGCCTAAACAGCAGCTAAGTGCAACCAGGAAGAACAAATACTGGTTTTACCCACTGGCTTCCGAATAGCTACCGTTTGTCATTACTCAGTTTACTCTTTGCACGCTGTTATTTAACAAGCCAGTATGGTTGTGGTAAGTGGGATGAAGCTGGGAGAAATTAATACTCATACATTTAAAAGTATATAAATTACACAGGGATGGTATTAGTGGAAGAAATACTTCCCTATTGTTTGGTCATGGGAGTACTACACCATCAGTGTTGAACAAGCAGATCAGCTTTGACTTCATAAATCTGAAGTGATCAGGCAGGTAAAGGTGCGTACACACTTCCAATTTTTATCGTTCCAATCGAACGACGAACGATCGATTGGGCAAAAAATAAGTATTTTTAACTTAAAGATAGTTTTTCCTAGATTTTCCTATTTTACAAGGCTGTTGTGTCATGTTCCCAGGTAATGATTGGTAGTTTAGATTTATATGGCATATGATTCAAACAGTTTCATGTCAAATGACAGCTAGAAATGACAGAATAACCAAGGTTAAATAGTTTTTTTAGTGAAAGTCTACTTACATGAGAGAAGGACAGCATTATTGTAACATATATATTTTTTGCTATAAATCTGTTTCCTTATGTATACTATGGGCCTGGTTTATTAAAGCTCTCCAAGGCTGGAGAGGATACACTTTCAGCAGTAAATCTGGGTGATCCAGCAAACCTGGAATGGATTTCATAAAAGTAATTTGCTACTTGTTAGCAAATGTGTTAAATCCTGGACCAGATTTATTCCAGGTTCCTGGTTCACCCAGCTTCATCGTTTAAAGTGTATCCTCTCCAGCCTTGGAGAGCTTTAATAAATCAGGCCCTTTGCTATCTTTCAGTCTGGACATCATTTTTTTTTTTAATTATCATGCAGTTGCACCTATTATGTGAGAGAAACATTTGGTCTACTTTAATAAGTAAGCTTTACCCTACCAAAGGTTTAGTAAATCCAGATTTAAATTTGGCAAATCCAAACTTAGTACTGAATTCTATTGAAGTCTATATATTGAGTCTATGTTCCTCTGTACATAGTGGTATCGAACAGTACAGCTGACAGCACACATTTTGGCTGTTGACGTGTTTTCTTTCACAATTTGCTAGGCTTTCATTAAGTACCAGCATCCCAATCATACTAATTTTTATTAAGAGGTAATATCAAGAGATCCTGCTGCTAACTGTCCAAATGCTTAACAAATAGGGTGATATATCAGTGTAGCACTGACCAGTGGAAGGTCATTTTTTTAGGGAAGGATGGTTGAAATGTACTAGAGAAAAAGATTACAAATAAATAGTTTACAACAAGTATGCAGAGGAAACGGAAGAGAAAAGTTTTAAAGACTAGGTCCACATTTAATAAAAACAAAGAGCACAGGCTGGGGGTCTACTGCAAGAATTAGGATAGTGTAGAGGATGTAGCAGTCTAAAACTTGCCAGCAATTGGACAGTGTTAATCCAGGATAAAATTCATGTGCTTTTTTTTACTTTTCTACATTGACTAATTCTTCAGACATGTCATTTGTGAATCTTTTCTAGTAATTAATTTTGGTCTTCAAAATGCTGTCAGTTATGTTTTTAACTGTCATTAATGCCTTGCTAAAGATTACCTTAATGGTTCTGAAAGGTCATTTATTGTGATAGATTTACCAAGCAATGAAAGTATTTTTAGATCAGGTTGCCTAAAGTCTTAAGTATTGTTAAGAGTATTTTATAATAATTAGGTTATGAATGTGTTGGGTACATTTTTGTTTATTATCAATATTGTCTTACCAACATACATATATATGCTACAAATATAGATATATATTTTTATGAAGTCATTCTGGAGTTATGCAATTCATCCTTTAGCTGACATTCATATAAGGTAAGATGCTAATTAAGGATCATAACACTGGTCAGGCATTGACCATGATCTCACGTCTCGTGGAATTTAAAACACAGCTCCACACCCAAGCATCAGTCTCTACCAGAACATATATTATGCAATGTGTCTGTGATCACTGGACAAACCGTCAAGCAGAAGACGTGGGAACTGCAACCTTTTCCCGCAGGTAAGCTTCTTTTTTTTTTTTTTTTTACATCTAATTATTTAGATACAATATTGTTTTATCTATTTGTCCTTATAAAGGTAAATATTATATTGTTACATTTTTCAACTCTCAGGGTTATCTTTATTGGTACACTTCAAATAAACTCAATCTCAAACTCAATCAATACTCATATAAACTGTTATCATATCCGTGACATAACCATATGATAATAAAATAAATCATTATTGATGGTGTCATTTTCATTGCACTGTGCATGCTTCCTGAATACTTACTTGTTTGGTACTTATAGTTTTTTTTATATTGATTTTTGTCACTGAACAACCACGGTTTCCATGATGAGAAACAGCAGCTGATTTCCATTTTCATAATTCCTTTATGAAATTATGATTCGATTCCTAAATTATGTGGAAGTAATCAAAAAGAAATAATTGCAATATTTTTGGATCCTGTTGCTTTTTAGTTTGTCTTTTGGATACAATGTGAATACAGTCTTAATAATAATAATAATAATTATTATTATTTTATCTAGAATATTACAGAATAATATCTAGTTTTCCTATTGAGATTTTCAGTTTTTTTTTGCTTTTCCAAGCATCATTCGTTTTCTATATTTATATTATTGGTAATCAGGAAGGCTGTTTTAAAGATTTACTATTAAAACTCTCCAAACACGTTACCTGCTCAACTGAATGTTTCTTCTCCAATCACAGTATTCTCCTTTCCTTTGATTTCATTACTACACATCTAATTCAGCTAGGACACCTATTTCCTTGCACACAGCCAACTTAATCGACCACCAACATTGTTTTATAATCTGAAAAATGCAGATGATATCACCTGTTTACACCATGTTGTCTGCTATTATGTTAAGAGGATTCTTACCTCCACAATCAATTGTAAACTCTACAAATAAACTTGGCTGTGCTTTTGGTTCTATTGTCTCTTTATAGGCTTTGAGTGAGTGTGCAAATAAAAAGTTCCCTTTTAAGCAGTTTGCCACTAATACTACAGAGATATTCATATGCACATATAAAGGATTTCTGTAAAACAAACCCCAATATCTGAAACTCGTAACCTTGACCAAGTTGACTAGCTTCCAACAATAAAATCTTTATCAATTTCTGAAAAATAAAGCTAACCATTATCCTCTCTGCTCCAATTACTTACCATGATCTAATAAAATGGCCACTTACAGCCAATGACATGTACTCCTTCTTCATCATTATCTCTGTATATGGTTTGCCTGGAGTCTGTGTTTTACACAGAGGGCATCTCTGGCCAACATAGTAATCACATGATCAAGAGCCACTATGATTGGTTATCAATTACTAGAGGAGACAGAAGCTTTTATTGGCAACCATTTATATCAGCTGCTAACTGTGCAAAGTGTCAGCTGGTAATTGTCAAAAGGAGAAGGTTTATTAGTGTGTTCTCAGCATGGGCTATCATACTAAGGACTGCTAATATATTGTATGTATAACAGTTTGCAAGCAGTTAGGGTTTATATTGCTATTTAATGTCTGTTGCAAATTCCCTTATGGAGGATATTTGGGCTATCTCATATACTATATTTATAGTCGTTTGCAGCTTTAAGTATCATTTACACATAGTTTGTAGTAAAATGGCTTTTTTGTAAACATGTTTGTATTATTAAAAAAAAACTAAAGTAATGCATAGCTCTGTCTTTTGTTTGCATTTTGTTTAATTTTAACCAAAATTCCTGGAAAATTAAAATAAATTGGTCCATATCCAGGCAGTACATTATTTCATTGCACTTTCTAATCTTTTATTGCATTTAACATCACTAACAAAGTACACTTGTTTATTTATAGCATACCACTAGAGATCACCCAGGTTCTCCCATAAAACTCTATCTTTTCCAGTCTTGAAATCTTATTAATTCAGGCCTATTGCAACACAGTTTCCATATGCCTGGGTTGCACCTTAACATTAGTGTCTATATAAGTTTATATCACACAGTACCCAGACTATTTGCAGTGCATTTTCAGGTATCTCTTTGCCTACATTCTATATTGAATTACATTGGAGTACTTTTTTCTCCATGCTATGCCCTCCCACATCTTTTCATCTTCTTCCTATTTATTTTGGCATATATATCTCCTTCATTCCTGTCTTTCTTGGTAGTTCTCTTCTTACTCTCTGCACTGCTCTGTCCTACAGTTTTCAATCCACTGTCCGAAGTCACTAAGTAGTGATGTTTTGCAGGTCTCCCTTGCTGTCTGCACCACAAACTTCATAATGAAATCTACAAAATGTCACTCATATACCTACCATCAACACCTAACCAATGAGAATTCCAAGAATACGACCTTTTTTTAGACAGATTAAAAGCATTGGTAAAAAGAAAATCAAATCATTTGGTTGGTTGCAAATTTGGCAGCCATTCTGAATGTGTGCACTAGGCCTTTTGCTGTCACTAGAACAGGAAGTAATGGGAAACCTTTATAGCATTGGTCCCCAACCTTTTGGAGCCCGTGGACCACTAATCTTACAGACTCCGGACCACGCATTTGTGGAGGAGCCAATGTGTCACTCAAAGGGGAAGAAACCCGACAAAAGATGCCAGAACACGCCCAACGCCTTAAGCTTGCAATGCATATGGTAGACGTGATCCTCAGCTCCGGCTGGTGCACCCCCCCTAGCCGGGTCCTTCCCCCTACCCTGTTGGGGGGTGCACCAGCCAGGCCCGTGGCCTACCTGTCAGGCGGCCATGGGTTGGGGACCCCTGCTCTATAGTAAAGTTTTGAATGCCAGTAAAATCAGACAGATTTTTTATTTCCAACTTTATCAAAACTGAAAAAAATCTTTACATATCATAAAAAATGCAAGGCAAACTACTTCCCCTTGCTTTGTAAATATTCACTGTGTTAAAATCTGTCTCTAATAAAAAAATGTTAACCAAGTTGTCTTGCAAGCTCATTATGTATAATAAGGAAATTTATATTAAGTATATTATGAAGTATATAATAATAAGTATAGTATAACAAGGAAAATAATGAAATTCATGCATAAAAAATCTGAATATTTCTTATTTTGCAACCCCTCCAATGAAAGGCCAAATATCTGTTTATTGGAATATCAAGGTACTCATACTGCAAAATGAGGTAGCAATCTTTGTAAAAGAGACTTAAACTAATGCTGTACATTTTTCTTGTTCATAGGTACCCTTGACAGCTGTGATTTCACTTCACATTATCTGACAATTAATTGTCCCCTAATCCTTTGCATCATAAGAAGTCTAGAGATAAAAATGGAAATCAAGCATCTGAGTATTTGAGTGGCAGAGGCAACTTTGTGGTTGCATTCCAGATGATTTTTTAAAAATTTCTTTATTGTTTTGAATTTCTGAATGCCGCTTATTGCCTTCGGAACCAGACTTTTTAATCAATCACCTAGATAATCAAGTGTCAGCGGCTATCTGCTCTGTGTAATTACTTTTGCAATTAAAAATCAACCTTGAGTCTACTGGTCTAATTAGAGGGTTGGACAGATTTTCACCTAGATTGATTTTTTAATAAATATTGACTTAGGATGCCATAATCCCAACACATTCCTTCATTTTCTTTGTACCAAAAATCAAACAAATGGTAGAATTAATGAGATGAGAAGGATTCTGATCACTTCAAAGGGTTTTCTTTTTATTCTTTTTACATACAACACCCAAGCTGTTCAGAAGCCTGGCTTATCTCATGCTAATCTGAAAAGATGCTCTCCAATTCTGGGCCCTAACTGTGAATATATTAAAAAGGACCCAAGTTTTTACTTCTCACTATAAATGTGATGGTCAATCTAACATTAAGAGGTTAGTTTCCTAAAAAAAAATATTGAAATGTAAAAATAATTATAAGTATATTTAGAAAAGCAAGCAATAAAAAACTTTCAAACTGCCAAATATTATATTTGTTCTATTTGATTAGCTCTTTCATTGTAATTATCATGTCGATAACAGTCTATGTAATAATAAGGTAAATATAGAATGTAGATGAGTTGACAGGTTCATTGTTAGCATAATTCATACATTATTATTCATTATTATATCATTATTAATAAAAAATAAATGTAAAAACTTTATTTGTAAAGTGCCAACGTATTATACAGTGCTGTACATAAAATAGGGGTTGCAAAAAACATACTAATACAAACAATGAAACAGGAGGAAGAGAGGACTCTCTCTCTGCCCAAAATATACTTTTTTAAATAAAATTACAGTGAATAAAACAAAATAGCAATGACATCATCTAAATAGGGTTTAAAGCTTCCAGTTGTAGCAGACTTTAATATCAATGCAATACCTCTTGAACTAAACTTGTTGGGAGCTATACCTGTTCTGTACTAGTATAGTATTTTCAAATGTTGGGAGATATACTAAAATATAATACTGTGCCATGATGGTAAAACATGATTAGTAGATGTACCGACATGAATTTTTTTTATTCACATCACAATATTTCAATATTCTGTGCTAGAATGACAAAGGTCTTGAGCCAACAAGATCATCTATGGTGTAACGCAGAGCAATCACACATTCCTGTATATGCTCACATTAAACTAATTTCTGGACAGAGTAGGAGAAATTCCTTAATCATCCTTATGCCTTAATCCCTACTTTGATCCCCCACTAAAATATTTAGTTAAATAATTACTTTCAAGTACAGCTCATCTGTTACTATTCCATGTGTTGCATACCTTCAACACTTCATTGGGCCTGATTTATGAAAGCTCTCCAAGGCTCCAAGTCAGTGAACCTGGATGATACAGCAAACCTGGAATGGATCTGATCCACGATTGCTAACAAATTACTTTTAAGAAATCCATTTCAGATTTGCTGGTTCACCCAAGTTCACTGATGAAAGTATATCCTCTCCAGGCTTAGAGAGCTTTCATAAATCAGGCCCAATAAATCAAATGTATACCATTTTTATATATTTAACTCTTCAATGAATAATTACCCCTAGCCTGTGTAGGGCAAAACATTTATATGGCAGGTATAGAAAACATCGGGTAATATTTTTGCTAAACCTATATTTGTAAAAGTTTTTTTTAATTTTACATAAAGTATAGACCACCCAACTAAATCTTATAAAAAGTTCAAAGACCATTTTCTTTAGACTAATATATAAGAACCCTACTATTCAAGCTGCCTAATCTCCACAATAAAAAGGATGCTTACAGTTGTTTTAAAGATTCCTATGATGACAAAAGAAATTGGCACATTGGGTCAGTTAGCAACTGCAAGAAACACACACTTGGGTTATCTTTTAAAATAGTGATGTTTGGTACCTTGCAAAGTCTATACAGTTCATAGAAGAAACAGTTTTCAACAGCTTTTACTATCCAATTGCATGCTGAAAAAGCTTGTCCGTAAGCTAGAGTGTCTGGTGTCAGACATGGCCATGAAGCTTTATCCAAGTTGTGCCACATCCCACAAAAAAACCACAACAAAACTCTGTAATAGGTCTAATGGGGCCTGTGTGTGTTTTAAACACTTCTGGACCATTGCTCAGATGTGATTGCTGTGCCTTCCTGTAATGTGGTTCTAGCCTAACCAAAAGTGCCAATAGTGTAAAGAGCCATTCAGATGGGACTTTTGCCTATTGGACTGCATTTCTCTGAGGGACTACAAATTAGAATGAAAAGTAGAACTGTCAAAGCAGGATAAACATTATCATTCTTTTTCTCTGCGTACATGCTATCAAAGTCAGTAGACAGGCAGTGTATCTCTCACCACCTAATGCTTATACATTTTGGCCCTGATTTATTAAAGTTCTCCAAGGCTGGAGAGAATACACTTTCATCAGTGAAGCTGGGTTATACAGAAGACCTGGAATGGATTTCCTAAAAGTCATCAGCTATTTGTTAGCAAATGTTTTCAATTCTGGACCAGATCCATTCCAGGTTTGCTGGATCACCCAGCTTCACTGATGGAAGTGTATTCTCTCCAGGCTTGGAGAACTTTAATAAATCAGGGCCATTATGTTTAGCAAACCTGCATGCTTAGTGTCTCATATGTATGCTTCAGGTCTATTCTATTTGAGGTTGCACCACATAACTAATGATGAGGATAGCGCAAGGAATTTTAATAATGTTACCGGAAAGAGAAAAATGGGGCATTAATGTATTCTATACTGTCGTTGTCACTCATCACTGCTAATCACAATGAAAAATGTAAATGTCAATGTTTTGAATAATCACATTACAAAGACAATAGCAAACATTTCATTTAAATAAACATAGCTTAATATTACAATAATAATGTCAATATAACGATATAAAGTTTGTTAAATACCAATATACATATAACTTGACCTAATAACAATATGGTGTTGTATGTGGGTAAAATCTAAGCTTTTTAAGGTTTAGGGATATGCTACTGATAGTCATACCAGTAGCATATCACATATAACGTTATGTGTTAGCTTCTGTATTGCACCTGTACAAAAACAAGTTTCCAGAAGAAATGCAAAATTACTCTTTGAATTTTGTTGATCACCTATTTTATGTTATCTAAAATATTTAGGACCTTTGGGGAAAAACAAAATCACAAGTTTGCAGAACCTGTCGGAAATAGGTCTCTTTAGATCTTGACATATTTGTGATATTCAGGGATTTCAGAAATGTAATCAAGGGTGTGACACCATATGTCATCAAGACACAACATTAACAAATAAGCCTTTGTATGAAGAACAAACGTTTATGTCAGGGAACACTGGGTAAAATATAAGCATTAAGTAACCTACATGAAGGGATAAGTCACATCAGTCAATATTAGAGAAGGTTCCTTTATGAAAATGTGACCACCCATAAAAGTATGGGAGTTGGTGTTTATGTATTCCATAGGATGCAAAGTAGCTAGAGGTGTATGTCTTATCGTAACCTGTTGTCCAAGAGCATCTTCAGACTTGACACATATTATAGACATAAACACATATTTCTTAAAGATAAAAAAGAACATTAAAGCTGTTGGTATGTAATTTTTAAAGCCGTACTCTAAAATACCAATTCCCTTGTTTGTGGAATTCTACACATTGGAGCATCCATATAAGCTCTGACAGCCCACAGAAGAATGCTGTTTTTTTTTTTAAACTCGAGTTGTGTCATGTACAAAAGTCAGAATCTGCTAAGTACTGGTGTACTTGGTCTGGAAGTCCTCCCTACCATAGCTCGAGAAGGAGTGACCAAGAAGAAAGATCTAAGAAGCCACCAATGTTCATTAGAGTGTTCCTCGAAAGAAAGATGGGCATTGCTGTAGATGACTAACTGGTTCTAGTTCCCAGACATACAGTAACAAGCATACAATCTTTTTGCTAGGAACAAGTCCAAAGGCCAGGACAAGCAGCAGGTAGGTAATGCCAGAAAAAGGTAGTCAGTCACTGCAGAAGCAATACAAATTTAATAGGCAACACAAAACAATCTAAGGGTCACTGAAGCACACAAGTAATACACTAAAACCGCATACACACTTGCAATTATAGTCGTTAGAAAAGATCTTTCACAATCCTTTCCAATGACTATTATTGCACGATGCATGAACGAGTGCTGTACATACAGCACCCTTCTGCTCTATGCAGAAGGGTGGGGGAAAACGACGGAGCAGCACCCTGCTATGCACTCTCCCCCTTTACTTGCATTATGATCGTTCGTCGTTCATCGTCCATAGATCCGCTAGGACGGTCGTTCAGACGATGAACGACGCACGCTGTACACACTTCAGATACTCGTCCAATATCGGCCCTGAGCCAATTATCGGGCGAGAACCATTGGAAGTGTGTACGTAGCTTTAGTGCAAAAGAGGCATTAGGGGAAACAACAGGCACTTGGGGTCACAGTTACTTAGGGTCACAGGAAGCAAAGCAGTGGAAGTTGCGCCTAGTGATGCTGCTACAAGTTAACCATTGGGGAAGGAGAGTCACCACCTGTTTAATTCTGCTCCATTGATCCAGGTGCCATAAAAAAGATCATGGAGTTAGACTTAAGGCAAAGTGTGACAAGGTAAAATAAACAAGTTTAAACAAGTATTAAAACCTGCATATGTAATGACGATACATGGCAGCTGCCATTAACATAATATAACTAATCGTCAAAGTGACGGTTGTTCCCAAATTCAATGTTTATCAAAGAAAATGATCTTTTTATTGCCCTTAAACAGAAGTATTACAAATTTTCGATAAACATGCACACACAAACCCAAAGTGAATGAAATGTCTTTTTTCTATTGTATGGTTAAGTGCTTCTGCAGCAATACAGCTCTCTCAGCTAGCATATTTACTATTTGGGTGAGGGAATCAAATATCACATTAAGTGGATGGATTAATATTTTTATATTTAGAAAGACTCAGGCAAGCAAACAGTTCAAGTACGCACTACAGAAAGATGAAAGTCAGACTTTTTTTTTTCCTATCCCCCACCCCACTTCCCAAATACAGAGAAAAAAGAAAGAAAATGCAAGCCCTTATCTTATTCACATATCCTTTGTTGGTTTGAGAAATCACAAGTGTTTCATTCTGGCACAAAGTTCAAAGGTGTTTTCTTTTCTAGATAACCCACTGAAAGTGTGTGTATCTGTTGAAATATTTTTAAGAACAAGATATCACCGTGACCTGTGTACACCTACTACCTCTCTGAAATAGTTTAAGAAGTGGTTCATATTTGTTAATATTTCTTATCTTTATTGGACTCTTGCCTCAATCCAAGATTAGCAGGTTCACAAGGGCTTTTGAATGCTGCGACTTCTTAAACATTTGGTAAGTAAATGCTAAATCATCAATCATCTGTAAACCAAGGAAAGTATATTCAAAGAGAGATTATACTCTAAGTGCTATATATGTACAGTCTCAGTTTGTATGTCTATGATGGTACACACAAAGTATTCATGTAAATCAACAGCTATATTTCAGATCAGCAGAGATTCATGAATGACTATTTCAGGCACCAAATGTTTAATCAATGTTTTGGCTGATCCAGTTTTCTGAATTATTGAAAAACTTTTGCAAACTTTTCCCCTGTGTATGTAGTACATAAACCAGCTCCAGCATTACATTGCCAACACAGGATAAACTCTACAGTGACAAGTTTAACTCTACTGGGTGTGTTGCCATCATATCTAAGACAACAATGCCCAACAGCAATTTTAAGCCCTCTGGATGTCTGAGACTAGAGGCTTTTATAGGGAGTATGGACACATAATACAATTGGACATAACATTCTATTGAAAAAATGTTTGTTTTCTGCTTGTATTTGTATGCATTTTAATTCTTTCACAAATGCATTGGAGCACCCATAACTCTTACTAGCATTTTTTATGTTTTACTAAGAATTTATCATGTACATTTTTAATGAAAATATGGGATTAAAGATATTCCCTTGGTGTTATATTTTGGAGTAGGGAAAAATAAAAAACAAAAAACAAACAAACAGCAACCACAGGTAAAATACAGTGTCAAAATATTGTGCTTGTATTGTATTTATCCTATAGGATCAGGGCAGCCATTATATTCTGGATTGCCAGATGATATGGGCTTTCTTGCTGCAGTTCACTGTGCTTAACCCAAATAATATATCACAGGATCAAACTTGCACCCATAATTTTTCAAATATTATTATGAAGCAGTTAGGCTGTCTGTACATTGGTATCAATGTTTTCTGGGGTCATCGGTACTGCAGAGTGCAAAATTGTTTACCATATAAATTCAGCCATCTGTCTTGATCTATTTAGTTAGACTCCTTGGTCTTCCAATGCTAAAAGCTTCATCTTCAGCAAACACATGGGGTTAATCTGTTTTCATAGTAAACAAAAGCCTTTTCTGCGGCAACTGTATCAACAAAACGTACAAGATTTACATATCATGGAGTGTAATATACTCTCCTGACCCAGTATCAGTATAGGTGAAATTACTCTTGACAGCTACCACCAGTAATACAATAAGTAGCAGTGTTGGTCTTAAGGATTTAGATCGAACAACTGAAATTTAGTTCTATACTTCCTTTTGCTGCTAGTGTTTAATTCTTGTCCCTTGTAAGTCTGGGTATCCTCACTCACAGCATTGGTGTGTAAACTTGCAACTTGTCAGCCCCCTTCTGATAACATAAGAGGCTGTCCTTCCGTAGTAACATAGGAGGCTTATTATGTTCCTTTATACAATAACAATAAATGAAAAAAAATATTTAAAAATAAAAATACATTTTTAAAAGGTTTTAGAGGCACCCTGCCCATACATGTATATGGCACACATATATGACAAATGCAATATCAACACAGTAGGTATCAACACACACACCATAGTGAAAGGAATGACTCTATGGCCATTATTTATTGTTAACTGTAATATGATAGGTGCAACGGGTTTTTTGTTTGTGTGTGTGGGTGTGTGCATGTGTTTTGGGGGCTTAAGATTTAGTTTTCATGTTTAAAAAATGCATTTGAAAATGTGTGCAAAATAAGATTTAAGCCTATTTTCCACTAGGTAAAAATGTCTAAACCCTGGCCACAGGTCAACTTTCAAGAAAGTGATCTTCACACTGAGGGCTATAGAGTTAAAAAAATATTTATTTAACCACACAAATGCATAGGTATTATTTTCAAATACCAAACAAAATTACAATAAAGAATTGTTACCAAAATTCTAAAATGCGTTCCGGGGACCAAATGCCATTATGTTATGCTACTAAATGTCTACATA
>NW_027317061.1:0-33000 GCF_032062135.1 Pyxicephalus adspersus
TAATAATTGGTGGGTTCCAAATTTGGTATCAACAACATGAAAGCATGGATCCATCCATCCAGTCTTGTCTAAACAGTTTAGGCTGCTGGTGGTGTAATGGAGTGGGGGGATATTCTTGGCCCCTTTGGGCTAGTTAGTACCAGTTGGGTTTTGGTGGAATGCCACAGTCTATCTTAGTATTATTGCTGACCATATCCTTCCCTTTCTGACCGCTGGTGTACCAGTCTTCTGAAGGCCACTTCCATGATTTGACAAGCTACAATCG
Organism: Pyxicephalus adspersus; assembly: GCF_032062135.1. Taxonomy (NCBI): domain Eukaryota; kingdom Metazoa; phylum Chordata; class Amphibia; order Anura; family Pyxicephalidae; genus Pyxicephalus; species Pyxicephalus adspersus. The sequence continues at coordinate 266 of NW_027317061.1, forward strand.
TGTCAAATTTATTTCTTGAACATGACAATAACTTCACTATCCTCAAATGACCTTCCTATTGAACTTATCGCAGTCTATAAGAGCACCTTTGGAATGTGGTGGACCTGCACATTTGCACCGTGGATGTGCAGCCGACAAATCTGCAGCAACTCAGCAATGCTATAAGAACTAAAATCTCCTAAAGAGTAAACTACCTTCTCTTTTTCCAGCTTCTTCTTCCTATGTCACCTGACCCAGGCATGAGATCAGGTGACATGGGATGGGGAAAAAAAACCTGCTGATCTCACTGTGCAAATTTTTCCTTTTTTCACTAAAAGGCTCCTTCTGCGCATGCCTGAGATGCTCGAGCATGTGCAGAAAGAGCACGCAAGAGCCTCCCGGGAGGCTTTGCGCTCCTATTTATTCTCGATCGCCTAGGCGAAAAAACAAAAAAACGAACAGAATTTTTACTTACCATAAAAGGGTTGTCTATCCTTTTATAGGAAGAGAAATTTATGAGTTTAGGTACGCTTTAAGAATGTTTCCAGCACCATTGAATCTACGCTAAGATGTATTATGGCAATTCTGGAGGCAAATGTGGGTCCAATATCCCCTCCTATTCTGTGATACTTCCCCAGCTACTAGAATGTAAACTCTTCGGGGCAGGGTCCTCTCCTCCTCCTGTGTCACTGTCTGTACCTGTCCGTCATTTGCGAACCCTATTTAATGTACAGAGCTGCGTAATATGTTGGTGCTATAAAAATCCTTTTTAATAATAATAATTGGATACTAGGAAGGTGTACCTAATAAAGTGGCCAGTGAGCAAATATACCCTAATACAGCCATTGCAGAGCACAAAATATTTTTATATGAACCTATGTAAAAAATGAATATAAATAAATATAATAATTAGTATTGGTATTATTATTTTATACTTTTCAGTCAGGCACTGTGGGGCAGCACTATGGAGGATACCGGTATTAGCAGTATTGCCAAATTCTCTTTGAGCAAACAAAGCCCCTGGCTGTCATGTGACGGGTCAGGTGATAGGGAAGTCACATGATACTGAAGTGGCAGAAAGTACACACATCTCCATAGAAACCCCAATAAATGTATATTTGTCAGTGCGCCCGCTCTCCTGGTTCTGTCGGCTATTATATCGGGCCCCGCACACCCCATACATGGCAGGGAGAGCGGCCAGTCACACTATAGGGAGCCCCCGCACTGACCTGATATCTGCCGCTCATTAGCTGGCTCCGGGACGGGGTGCACAGGGGCTGCACGTAGTACCCATCCAGCCTCACCCCCTGACCGGACAGCCGGTCCAAATTCGGCGTTCTGATTTCTGATCCGTGGAAGCCGACATCGTTCCAGCCCAGATCATCGGCCAGTATGAATAGGATGTGCGGGGGGGATCCGAGCACCGCCTGGCACAGGGTCACCCCGATCATCCCGCACAGCACAGCCCGGACACCCGGCATGGTGCTACCACCGATCTGCATCATCCAGGAACTGCCAGGGCCCGCCCTACACCCTCCGACCTGCCCCCTGCGATGTCACCATAGCTACTCATCTATTGCTGATATATACCGGGGGGAGGGGGTGTAGGGCACACAGGGGACCCCAGTAACTACCATCCCACACCCTAAAGTACCCCCACAACACAGGGGGTACAAAATAATAAACAAGGGCAGAAATGGGAGCTGGGAGCCAAATCTCAAAAGCCCCTTCCCTAGGGCACTAAATGTGACATGCTAGTCACCCCCCAGGGCAACTTCCCAGGCAAAGTGTATCTAGCTGTGGCCCCTGGATTTCTAGTTTGAGGGCCAAACAATTCAGCAGTCTGCTCACATACTGATAGTATAGGAATCTAAAATGATCAGGGTATCATAAGGACCCCATGTCTACAAGGATCCTAACTTTTATCCAGCCCTTGGATTTGTGACATATGGAAAGTGGGTACAAATAGAGGGGTTAAAGGTTAGGACCCCTTTTTGGATCAAATCGGCCCCTTATTTTTCTCTTGCTTCCTGATATATAGATCACAACATTCAAACTTCAGCCATTTTTATAGTCCTGCAGATTCGGGTCCATACAACCTGGAACCTTGGTGCCTCAACCAAATGATGTTTGCTATGAAAGTCATCCAGGGGCCTCCATTTGCATACCAAATCCATTTGCTTTTATGGGCCCGAGGACCTGAAATATTCCCCCAGGTGAAAGGAGCACATTATGTTTGCCCCGTATTTTGAAAAATTGTGCCGCAGTGTCTCAGAACCCAATGGGGTCAGGTGACTTAAATTGTAGGTGTTAGTGCCCACAGTGTTCCTGTCTACAGCACATAATAGTGGATATAGTGGGGTTCATATTAGGTGACTGGATGAGAACTTTCAATAGAATCTGGAGTGGTACATTTTGGTTCTGATGGGAAACAGTGTTCTCCCCAGACCCTTTTAGCTGGGCGCACCACCCGGCCATTTTCAGCAACCACCTGGCTGTTTTTAGGTGTTTACTGATGAGTTGGGTCACAATACCGCGGCTGCCACCCACCTACAGCTTCCCACCCAAAAAATTAAAAAAATTCTGGAGAAATTAGGAAATGTATACAGTACACACATAGCATTATATGTGATAGAAGCTCACCTCTCTTATATTATGGCAGCTCTGCCAATCCAACATCATCAGGGGCTGTGATATGTCAGTGAGACAACCATTCACTATGTACCAGCTGACACCAAAGGTCTATTTATAAAGCAGTGAATATGACATTCACTGAAACATTCACTGCTGAAGAATTAGTTACTGCCATTGAAACACATGGATTGAACATTCTCCACTGGGGAACGTCTGAGTAAATGTTACTGCTTTATAAATAGACCCCTAAGATTCATACGCACAGAGGACTGGCTGGCATATTGACTACACTGGGAGATCGTCACTCTTCATAAAACTTGCAATGCTGGGTTGTCAGGCTAAAAATCACAACCTTGTTCTTTTTACAGATGTAGTTCTCATTCATGTTAGTTGTAAGTGACGCTAAACAACTTTATTTTCAGTATCCCCCTAGTTCTTTTTATTAATCCCTTTATCCCCTTTCTTCCCTTAGCATGTTTTTTATTTACTATTTTTATTGTTATTATATTTCAAATATAAACAAGTGGCATAACAAAAATATATAAGAACAAACATTGAGGAAATGAGAAAGTAATAATCAATGAATGTCCAATGAAACAAAACATATACAACAGAACAAATATAGAAAGCGGGGCAAGGACAAGGAACAGCAAAACAAAGACATTATAAAAAAATATGAAGTATAACTAACCACATAAATCCATCTTCCAATTGGAAAAACGTAATGGCATTAAAAATATACTATAAATCCTTGAACACCTGGCATGGTAGATAGTGGGAACAAATCCTAAAATATACAAAAGATAAAGTGCACATGGCCAACTCGGTCACGTTATCCAGATACATTAGAGATATATAACTAAGAACACTTAAACTTGTCTCAAATTTATTATCTTTCTGAATCTATGTGTGTTTATCTCTTTTCACAGCACCAAATTCTAAAAATGCCTGGAACAACAAACATATGTTAGCTGGCTACATTTTAAGAAAGCTGTCACAAAGCAGAAAAATTCACAATGAGTGAATGATAAAAAAGATGTACAAACATCTAGATTGTAAGCTCTTCTGGGCGGGGTCCTCTCTACCTCCTGTGTCTGTATCTGTCTGCCATTTACAACCCCTATTTGATGTACTGCGCTGTGTAATATGTTGGCGGTATTTATATATATATCCTGTTTAATAATGTCACCTTCATTCTGCTAAAAATAAACACTGTTCTGCACAATTGGCTTCCCTATTGGTAATTAGAGAAAATTTTGGTGGTCCGCAGCTCTGGCCCCTGCATCCCCCAGCGTTGTCAGAAGGACCCCACTTGGGCTGGCCAGAAAAAGTCTCCCTTATGGATCACAAGCTCAGCGTGGTGAGTGGGTTGTGTCTTTGGACACAACCCACCCACTCTCCCATCGCAGGCTTAGACCTGGGTGAGTTCTGGCATCATGACATCACTCGGGGGGAAGATTCTTCCCCTTTGAGTGACACACGGCTCCCAGCGCATGCCCGGTCCAGAGTCCGTGAAATTAGTGGTCCAAGAGGTCCAAAAGGTTGGCGACCACTGAACAAGCATGTCCACATAGCTTTAATGACCAAAAGAATGATTGACAGACATTAGGGGAGAGCCAAGCAAAAGTCAAATGTAAAAAAAAACCTCAGCTGCCTATACATTTAGATTTATTCATTGTATTGACTAGTGGTTTATCATCTGCTATATTGCTTGTCTTTGTAACAATTTTACTTTGATCTGTAGATGTTTCTCTTTTTGTGTAAATTTCATTTTGAGTTTAGGAGTTTTAAAATATATAGATAGTGAGATTAAGAAAAGAAACATTCAAGAAAAAATCTGGCCGTACTGTTAATGTATTTTTCAAGCTAATAAATAAATTTGTTTCTTTAGTGGTACCGGTTGCAAGGACCTTGACATGTACAAGCTGCACAGGATAACAACCTGAAAGAATATCAAATAGCAAGTTGTAGATTGTATCAAAGGATTAAATATGCCCAGTTTTAATCTGTTACTGGCTGATTACCCGCTGCTGCCCAGGTATTTATTTATTGTAATCTTATATAGAAAAAGGAATCAAATAAAGCTATAGTGATTTTCTTGTCTATGGTGTTGTTTCATTTTTTTTGCCTTTGATTGCACTCGGCCAATTGCCTTACGTTTTCTCAAAGGCATTATTACAGGCCAGAAATTTGTGAGAGTCCAAAAAAAAGTATGTAAAAATATAATCAAAAGGCACACTGTCACTGAGCAATACATACATACATACATGCAAATATACCTCTGACATATACCACAGCGCTGTACATGGATCAGCGGTGCACTCACATGAGTCTGAGTCATATGTCTACCAAGTTTGGCGTAAATCCCAAGGAACCCCAGTATGTAGACCGTGTTTAAGATGTTTAATCTATGCCCAATATTAGGTGAAAGTTGTCCACACCAATTGTTGTTCTTTACACACCCCATATCCTCTTTCTCCTAAGGTATCGTTTTTTTTAACTTCCCCTTAGGAGACATTGATAGAATAACAGAGCACACAAGGAAGGATAACGACACACGTTTCATTCATTAAACATACTGCCAAAACAATCATCATCATCATATTATTTGGCACATGAAGTTTCCAATATTCAAACCATTATTAAATCATAATTAAACATGCCTGAGGTATACATACCTTACATTCATTTTGTCTTTATTTAGCACCTCAAATATTTACAATGCATTAAAATACATTTATTTTCAATATTTACCAATAATTAACAACCCCTACCAGGTAACAAGAGTAAAATATGGGATGACATTTTTTTTTTTTTTACATGATTTGATTTTGAGAAACTGATGCTTATAGTGGAACTAAACAACTAATACTGGAGTTTTTTTTATTGTGCTATGTGCAGGTTAATGACAACAAGAGATGAAAATATACAGTATATATGAGCAGTTTAAGACAGAAAGGAGAGGGGGTGTGGGTTTTACCCCCCCCCCTTTTTTTTAAAAAAAGGGTTTTAAATCTCCTTTACACCCAAATAAGAAGGTCGTTTTTACCTTATACAAAAGGGTTGTCTACACTTTTATGTAAGGTAAAAATTTTAGTTTAGGTCCGCTTTAATCTTCCCAGGAAAGTAGCAATACCAGGAGGAAGACACCAAGGTATTATGTGCCCATTCTTATGGTTGAATACATGTGCAGACAGCGGCCGACAGACGCTATATCATGTAACTGTTCGGATATGTATGTAACAAAATAAATTTGGCTTGGTTGAGTAAAAATGTTTTTATAGAGAATTGCTCAAATAAAAAATTTAAATTTAAATAAAAAAAAAATCTAATTAATCTAAAAAAATCTTTATTTAGGTATATTAAAAACATTATTTAGTACCTTCTAGACTGTATTTTGCTATGCTGCAGTCTCCTACTGACTTTCAGATAAAGAAGGGACAATGAAAAGACCCATTTAACCCAATGTTAACCATTTTTGGGTAAACTGCTGGCAAAAACTAATATTCTGAACATGCCTTTAAAATACCTGGACCAAAAAAACAAAAATGTAATATATTGCAGCTTTCTAGTCCTTAGATGTGGTGACTGCATTCGTTTTTTGTATGATAATAGGATTGATTCACAGATTAAATTGGCTCACAGATTAAGTGGTATTTTATCGCTTGGCTGCTAATTTTGCTACCCCATGTCTCCCAGTGCTTCAACCACAGTATTAGGCTATACACATGTTAGATTTTTGTCATTGGAAAGGATTTTTCAACGACAAAAAACTGAAAAATTAATGAACGAGTGCTGTACATACAGGGCCATTCTGCTCTATGGAGAGGGGGAACAAGTGATTGGCACCCTGATGTGCTCTTTCTCCTTCACCAAGACGGATCCATGAATGACGTCAGATGGCCACTGTACACACCTCAGATTCTCGTCCGATACTAGCCCTGAGGCAAGAATTGGACGAGAATCACTCGACGTGTGTACGTAGGAATGGTAACACAAATCACCAGCCTTCACTCCTATATCTGCAGCAGCTTTGCTAATAATGCCATCCTAAGAAGCATAGGTAGGTAAGGGAAGTAAGCCATGTTCACAGATAAGTATCCACAGGGTCTAATCACTTGCTTTAAGCAGTGCCACTTTTTTGCCGCATACGGTTCCTGGTTGGCTCGGTGAACACGAGGGGCTCCTGGACTACTGTGGCAGGGTAATGCTTTCCAACAAGTTCCACTTCAAGTTTCTGTCCTTCTTTACTCAGCTCTATAGGTACATAGGCAAAAGCTAGACTTTTGTCAGTGTTGTAGCTGTAGGTCCCTGATGTAGTGTTGCCAATAACCTGAAAAAAAAAAGATTTTTATATTCAATTAAAACCAAGTTTACCCAATCCATAGTCCTACTCATTAACACAATACAACAGCATTTTATTAACTCTATTTCTTTTTTTATATAGTCTGCATATGACTTTGAACACTTGAAATTTCCTTTGATCCATAAAAGCAGGCACTGAAGTTTCCAGACTGAAGTTAGAAAATCATCTTTAATTATCTTAGCAATCTATCCTGCTCTAGTAGTTGGTTCTACACTGTGAACAGCATTTACCAGAGCTAGGCAGATGTGTCACATTGCCAAGTGATTCACCCTTTACCTGTCACAGCATGCTGTGTCCAACAAGGTTAAACACAATGTGAATAATGTGTGGTGGTAATAGAAAGTACATACAGTATAATCTGAGCATATTGTCCTATCTTATCTTTCAAATGTGATTTTTCAAACAATCCGGCAATAACAGGTTTTCACTTATAAGAAGCCACCTTTACACTAGGTGGATAAGTAAAAGAACAATGTGATCTTCCTTAGAGAGATAGGTGGATAAGTAATTAAAAGGAAATTCATTCACTTATATAAAACCACCACATCCAAAGATACATATAACCTTTTTCATGATAATAGGTAGTTATATCCTGGAGGCCCAGGCCTAATTGAGCACCATTAGTATGCATCAACCCATTGACTATGACTCTATGGGCTCTATTTATAATAAAGGGAAAATGATATTCCCTTAACCATTCCCTGGTGGGAATCCATTAACAGTCAGCTAGAAGATTTTAAAAATAAGGTTCAATGTTCCTCCCCTAGGTTTGCTTTCATTACCACTCCTAAGAATTTAGTTAATACCTATGTTTGTTTATTCTGTACCTCAATATCATTATAGAATCTACAAACATATTTCCATGTGGATAAATTATGATTCTGTCATCTGACTGTGACTCACTGCTACATGAATTGTTCCACTGACATTACTATGTAAATGTTCCACTGAGACCCAAAAGGTTCCTCTTGACCACACATTTATTTAAAATGCCAATAAAAATGCTATTATGAACATTATTAACCCGAAACATAAATATGATCATTTACGTGGACCAGATCTTGGAATATAATAAAATGAATAAGTGCAGCTTTTCCTGATAACATTTAGCCTGTATTTGGGGGAAAAGGATGACTTTTTGTTTGTGTACTGTAGCGAGAGGTGGTTTTTAAAGTTTTTCTGTGGGATCCTGGACCAGTATGTATCAAGAGAGAATTAGGTTGATTTTGGAGCAAATGTGCCAAATTTGCTGTCTAGGAAACTTTCAGAGAAATATTCTTTTTTCTGTAGTGGGTGGAGGTATATGAGGGTATTGTGGTTTATTTAAATTAGGGCAAAAATGTTGCTTTTTTAGCACTTGCATTACCCTAGCAGGCTCCCCCTACCATTAGAAAAATGCTTGCCCAAAATTTTCTTTATTAAAAATTTTTTGATAGATGCTGTTTATGGCACAATAACATGTGCAAGATAGGGGCTTCGATTAGCCTTCCATGGGCCTTTTTTCAAGCCCATTGCACACCTACAAAGCACCAGAAACTCCCCTAATTTTGCTTTCTGCATTTGTTTCAACAAAATAATGGAATTTTGACAAAATCTAAAAGTGAAAACCCTCATTTACAATGCACAGCATCTTGTACGAAAATGAATATAACTGTTTTGTATCTTACATACATCTGCCATGTGACACGATTATAAAATGCTGCAATCACTCATCCTGCTCTCAGTTCAGGTTTCCTCATTGTAGCAGGAAAAGATTTCCAATCCACTTCCAATGATTAAACTCTTCTCACCTTCCCACTGTGCCAGATGCTTTCATTTCCCTCAGGATCAACATTATCCGTTTCCAAGGTGAGATAGACTAGCTTCCGCCGTAGCCCGCTTGCCTTAATTTTCTGCAGCGCCTGCTTGCCAATAAAGTCGGCTTGCTGAAATCACAGGAAGGGAATGATGATAAATGACTGTGGTGCTGAACTACTATGGTGGACCAGCAGATATTTACATACATGAATATCTTCACTGCTAAAAGCCATACATAATTTACATGTTGACATGTCAGTGGTGCATTGCTAAAATAGTCAGAGCCACAATGAGATACCTAGGATACACTTACTGTATACTGTAAGTTCAAATTCACACATATATGTACAACCAATCACTAAAAGTTTATATAAGCTTTAACCTCCCTAGCGGTTCATTTCTTTCCAGTTTTAAAAGCGGTCTAATGTCTAAAAAGCGGTACATTGTTTTCTGTGAAAATTTATTTTACAGTTTAATATAATAGTATGAGTATAATAAAGTTTGAAACACAAAATCATGTAAAAATAATAAATTGAATAAACTAAAAAATCTATATATTTAAAAAAACATTTTTTTTAATTTTTTTAAATAAAATAAAAAAATACATATTACACGCATATTATTCTATATACTGTAAAATAAATGTTCTTGAAAATAATGTACTGATTTGATACATTTAAATCTAATGTATTGCATTCAATACAGATATTTTGCAGTCAATGCAATACAAATGGATTTTGAATTTCCCGCCCCGCCCGCCGGCAACATGCACACGCACCGACGTCACCGGGAACTCCCCGGTAACTCATCGGATGCAGAAGTCAGCCGGAGGAAGAAGAAAGAACACAGGGATCGCGGCAATGGACGACGCGGGACGCTGGCGGATCAGGTAAGGTTGTCTTTACTATTACCTTCCATAGGTTTACCTACCCCGAGTGTGACTCAGGGTTACCGCTTTTAGCAAGTTTTTTCTACCCCGAGTTAAATATGGTAATATCTTTAAATCCTAAGCTTTCATTAAAATAATATTTTGTAAGCCTGCAAAGAAGTTCCTTGTGCAGTCTCCTGCACCATCACCCTGTCACAAGGGCTTTTGATGGAGACTACAGGTGGTTGTTTTAGTGCTCTGTAGGCAGGCATTATTTACTATTGTCACCATCAGAAAACCTGATCCTAGAAATGTGATGCAGTTAATAATGAAATGCATGTATGTAGACAGGAAGTGGTTACAAAAATCTGAAAGGATCAGCAGTACTGAGACACAGCAAAGGATGAAAAAATGAGTGATAATCTCACCTGTGTGCTGCTTCTTCTTACACTTTTTGGGGGAGGAAACCTGTAGGGGCCCATTCACACTGCAGCTGTGTCCTCTGATTTTAAAACCCACATGTGCCTCATGTTCATTGAAATGGGCTGCCCAATGCACCACATTTCACATGAAGGGTTGCTCTGCAGTACATTGGCAAGGTGCGTTTGAGATGTCAAGCACCAACGCAAGTCTTGTGAGCTCCTATGCGTTTTGTTATTGCACCCCATTAGTAGGTATGAGCCTTTAATAAAGTGCATCACAGAAAGACCAGTCCCCCCCCCCCCCCCCCCCCCCCCCCCCCCCCCCCCCACCATCAAACCGGCCTTAGATGTGAGAATGAGCTGTACGAACCTTGGGCCTTGATGGACAGAAATACAAATCTTTTTATAGATAAAACTCTCACATTTATATATTTAGCTGTTTTTGTCAGCTGAGTTCTTTCTTTGGCTTTAATCCTTTAGGTCAGCTGTTAGGACTTTTCCTGCTCCTGACCCTTGGATTGTATACTGCCTGGAACAACACTTGGATACTTCGTCTGGAGGACTGATCACCTGCGTATGACCTTTGGTTTGTATTATGGATTTGCCTTTGTAAGAACCTTGTGCTGCTTTATTTTTTGGGCTCCTGGTCTTCTGCCAGTCCTTCCCCACACACCATCCTTTGTGCTCTAATTCCTGGGGGCTGCTGTATGCTGGGAAACACAACAGATCTCCCGAGGATGAGCAGGAGCTGCCATTGGGGAAGACTGCGGCGTTAGATTGGGGGGACTGGTGTGAGTGCTGGACCAGGGCCTTACAACAGCACTGAGAAACAATCATATTTGTACAATTTGCTGGGGTGACTATATTACAAGCATCTTTTTTTAGTAGTCCTTTACATATTAGAGATAACTGGAAAAAAACTAATAAAAAGCTAATACAATAAAGATGATAAAGAATGATACAATACAATAAAGATGATGAAATAAATAAAGTCTGAAGTAAGAAAGTCAGTAGTTGTCAGAACAAACCTATCAGATTCCCTCTTTTCAAAAAAAAAAAAAATGAAAATTGAAATATTGTATATGGTCTCTATGAGCACAAATTCTACTGTCACTTCTTCTCTTCAGATATAATGATTGTGGCGCTGCTGTCCAGACATATTATCATACTTAACGGCAATAGTCATTTACGGATAAACATTTTTTTCACTTACCTTGTTTAACTTTATGAAATATTGTAGCCCAGCCTCCAGTGGATTTGTGTCACAGTTCATCTTACCAAAATATAATAGGTATGATTAGTACAACTTGCTGATATACTAATGATATATATATAAAATACAGTATATATAATAAATAAATAATAAATAATCATAAATATCATAATTGTGTTGGGCAATGGAGAAAAAACAGTTGCTTATACCTCCCAGGCACTCTCTGAGAGATTTCAGTGTTTGAGATCCCATACATACAATCATCTATCCTCTACGGCTGTCTTTTATTTCACTGTATAGAGACTGTATTACCTATACGTAGAATAAATATAAATAATCACACAGTTCGTTGCCTATTGGATGATGCCCACATTATTATTATTAATAAACTAAATGTTTATATAGCGCCAACAAATTACACAGCGCTTTGCAATAAATAGGGATACAGAGGAGGTTTAATGGGTTCCTTGTTCATATTTTGCACTGAGGTTCAGATAGGGTCAGACTTGGGACCTTAAGCCCACCATAACACATTGCTTTCCTGGAATTTGGCATATTTTTTATGTAATGCAGCAGGTGCCATGGACCCACCAGAGAGCTAAAATAATAATGGAGACCCTAATTGTTAACACATATGACTGAGGGATGTTTTTTTCAAGTCCTCCTGTGTCACAGTTGACTTGGGAATTTCCAATAGAAATACTGGCAATCTAATGTAAAGTCAGGAGCAAGCCAGCCAAATCTTATAGCTAGGAGGTTTTTTTAGGAAGGCAAGGAAAACAAGCTACTATTCCCTGGATTGGGAAATGCAAACACAGATATTAGTTCTGTTTTTTTTTTAAATATTTCTTTATTGGCAGTAAGTAAAATACAAATAAACTTTTACAGTAAGCAGCATTGTATATATACTTCTTCTGCCCTTTCACCATTTTCCAAGTTTCCAAACAAAAAAGTCAGATCAACAAGATTAACAGTATATAACCAATAACAAAACATAACAGATGGGTAATGCACATGAATCAGTTACTTAAATCAGTTACTCCAGAAATATCAGTAGTCGGACGCCTCATTCCAATACATCTTTGCAAAATACCTACAGATTTCAAAGATGGGATATAAATACAGTAGCTACAAATAATCATCCAGCCTTAAATCCCCAATACCTAACTAACTACATTTAGTCAGATAGGTGTTAAGATGGGTGTCGTACCAAACCGTATGTCGAAAGAGCTCAATAATATCATTGAGCTGGGTGGGTGATAAAGTGTGTCGTAAATATTTCATCCAAGTATTAAAAAACTTTTGTGGATGGGTATCACTATGCTGAGTGGCTTCGGTTTTTATCAATGATCATTATAGCCTGGAATATTGTAAAAATTGCGAGGTGGTGGGGGGAAAGGGTTCTATCCAATGTTTCATTATACATTTCTTAGCCTCTAAAAGGCAAAGATGCCCAAATTTAGAAACTGAAGGTTGTGTTTGTGTCATGGTAAGGGGTGTCAGTGTGGAAGCATCATGAAAGAGGGCCAAATGTGGTCGTATCTGTCTAGCCTGCCCTGTAACTACGTGCATAAAATCAAAAACTTTTTTCCAAAAGCGGAAAATAACAGGGCAGTTCCATAGGGCGTGCTCCAAAGGAGCTTTATTGTAGGCACATTTAGGACATGCAGTAAGTCTAGAGGCAAATGCACTGGGTTTGACAGGTACGTCAAAAGCATAATATGCTCTATAGACTATTTTAAAATGAACCTCCCTCCATTGTTCGCTGATCACTACCTTGCGGACACACTCCCAACTAGTCTCCAAAAGATCCAGGTTATCTGAGGGGGAGAGGTCCAAAAAGTAAGCCCATTTCAGTACAAAGGATTTTATTACAGGGGTGGTAACAGTACTCTCCATTAAACGAGGATAAAGCTGAGATATGGAGTGTTTAGCAGAGGCTTCACCCAAGAGAAGTGTGACAATTGGTGGCAATGATAAATTAGAGCAAAGGGCAGTGGAGCCAAAGAAGGTGGTTTTAACCTGTAAATATTATATAAAGTGATGTGACGGTAGTGCGTAGATGAGTCAAAGCATATCGAATGGAAGAGGCCAATGGGAATCATCTAACATTTGTCCCAAACATCTAAGACCTCTATCATCCCACATTTCAAATGCCTTGTAAACAAGGCCCTGAGGAAAGCATGGTGTAGATCGCAAGGGGGTAGCAGTAGTGGGTCCAGTATGACACCCAAATAACTTTTTTATTTCCCTCCAAGCCGCCAACGTGTCTCACAACAAAAGATTACTTTCGAATTCTCGAGAGACAAGTGAAAACGGGGTATTTAAGAGTCGCAAGAGGGAGTAGGGCCGCACTAATAAAGACTCCAAATTTGTCATTGTATAATAGCTAGTATTATGCCACCAGTCCTTTATATGTCTGAGTATACAGGCTAGGTTGTACTTTCTTAAATCAGGAAGGCCCACACCTAAGATAATTTTATTCTAGAAATACGGGGGGGTTTACCTTGCCAAATAAATGGAGTGAAAGCCGAGTGGAGTTTTTGGACAAAACTTTTGGCAATGTCTGCATAGGATACAGCAATTATGCAACGGTTATCATCTTGATAGGATGACAGCGACCCATCAATGATAAAGGTAGAGTCTTCCACCGCTTTAGCTCCTCTAGAATTTTAGTTATGAGTGAGGCATAATGCAGGTTGTACAAATCTGGAGTAAAGCGTGATATTTTAAATACCAAGTATATGACATAGGATTTAGGTAGCTTAAGTCCTAATGTCTCTGCACAAGCTAATAGTTCCTTAGATGGGGCCAGGGAGAGGCCCAGTAATTCACTTTTTGTATAGTTAATTTTAAATCCTGAGAAGACACCAAAACATGTGATGTGTTGGATGATTTTAGGCAGATCTTTAACCGGGTCATTGAGAAATAGCATAATGTCATCTGCAAACATAGCAATACTAATATGTTTACCCCTTATCTTCATTCTCTCATATATTTTTAGATCTCCAAAAGATCTAGCTGGAGGTTCAATGGCCAGATTAAAAAGGAGGGGAGTCAACGGGCAACCCTGTCTTGTGCCCCTGCCCAGCGGAAACACTGGTGAAGATACTCCTGCTACATGTACCTGGGCTCTTGTACTTGAATACATGGATTTAAATGAATTTGCAATATGGCCTTTGAATCCAAATTTCTCCAAAAACATGTGCAACCATGGCCATTCCACACTGTCAAAAGCTTTCTCAGCATCTAAAGCCAAGAGAGCTGACAACACCGGAGAAGATCTATCCAACCTAGCCTGTTCCAGAACCAAAAGCACCCTTCGAATATTATATGTGGTGGATTTTCCAAGAATAAATCCCGTCTGTGCAGGACTGACCTATCTGGGGAGGATGGTAGCCAAGCAGTCTGCTAAGATCTTGGAGAATAGTTTAACATCCTTATTCAACAAAGAAATAGGATGATAGGAGCCAGGATCTCATGGAACCTTATACTGTTTTGGAAGAACTTTATTGAACGCTAGACGTCCAGAGTCTAGATAGGAGGCGTGAGAGTACATGGGGTTATAGTTATATAGTGATGTCAATGATGGCGTAACCTCATTGATCAAGATTTTGTAAAACTTAGACGGAAAACCATCTGGAACAGGTGCCTTAATGTTACCTGAGCTCTTGATAGCCCTTAGCACTTCCTCTTCTGTTATTGAATTATTCAAATAGCTCAGTTCCTTCTCAGTTAACTGTGGAAGACCTAAACGGTCCAAAAAAGCTTTCCCCTGAGCAAAATTTGTGTTTTGAGATGTATATAAAGCGTCACAGTAAGAAGCAAAAATAGTAGCTATATCCTTGGGCGATTTATGAACTACCCGGTACCTGTCCCTTATAGCTGTAATTCGGGGGGGGGGGGGAAAGCCTTTTGCAAGATTGGCCAGTAGTTTCCCAGTTTTATTGCCATATCCGAAAAACTCCACCTCACGGTAAGAGCGAATAGTGGCATTGTACTGACCAATCCAGAAGTCACAAGACTTTTTCGATTGCATCCAGGACTCCTTATCAGGTAAGGACAGTGAGAATTTATATACCAAGTAGGCCTGTCTAGTGGTGGAGCAAGCAGCACAATATCTGCGTAAGATTTCTTTTTTAGTTGAGGTACCATATGCCAATATTTTACCACGGATAACTACTTTGGCTGTTTCCCAATACAGGTGAGGATTGTTTTTATGTATCGCATTGTGGTAGTCATAATCATGCCACCTGTCACGGTCCCTTCCGTGACTGAAGTTAGAGGATCTGTGAGACAAGCTGCACGTGAGGTTATCTGACAGTCTCTTTGTTTTTACTTGTTTCTGTGTTGTTGTTTGTAATGACCACACCTCTCCTCTCAGCTGCAGCTGGCGTGCATTACTGCTCCTCCGTTTAGTCTGGCCTCACACTTCATACTGTGCGGTTGACATTCACTGCTGGGATGTGAAGAGCTGGTGTGTTGTCCTCTCCAGAGTTCCTGCTTATCCATTTTCTATTTAGGATAAGTTGTACTGCTCTTGGTGTTTTGTTGTTCTCTTGTGCTTGTTGTTACTAGGCCTCAGGGAGTCGCTGGTTCTTTCATCAGGGAAAGAACCAGTAGTCTCAAACCCTGTCACTATTCCTAGGGCAATTCAGGGCAACTAGGGCCTAGGTTCCGGTGTATGAATATTCCCACCTTCAGGGGGTATTCATACTGAGAGGAGTCAGGGCTAGGTAAGGGGGTCCGTAGGTGGTGACCGTTTCCCTCTCCCTAGCCTTTGAAGGCCTAGTTCCTTGTCCTTATCCTTCTGTTTTCCTTCTGGTGTTCCTCCCCTCCCCCTTATCCGTGACACCACCAGTACTGTAACGGGTGTTGAAACTTTTCATCTTTAACCAAATAGGCAGAAACCGCCATATAAACTCGGTTTTGTGAAGAAAACCATTTGTCAGAGTCACAGAGACTGGGGCGTGATCCGAGATCACAAGGGGATGGATAATAGCAGAATCAATCTTAAACAGTAAATCATCAGGGAGCAAAATAGTATGCAATCTAGACATGGTTGAATGAACCTGTGATATATGTGTAAAGTCCTTTTCCAAGGGATGAAGATGCCTCCAGGAATCTGTCAGACCAGTCCCTGTAATAAAGGAGAGAAACACTTTATCATTGGCGGGGTATTCTGTTCCAAAGATAGAAGAGGAACTGGGAGAAATTATGTGCAGTAAGAGGAATTACTTCCTAGACAGTTGTGAATGGAACAGGCGCCCCCATTGCATTGCAATTTTGAATTTCTCATCATTTTCTGTCTAAGTGACAATGAGCACCAGGTCAAGGGTAAATCTGTCTAGAACAGGGGTGTCAAACTCTGGCCCCCGGGCAAAATCTGGCCTGCAAGGTCCGAAATTCCCAAAAGTGAATTGCATTTGGCCCACCTGCTACTACGTATTGCAGCGAGTGATACCGCTACTACAATTCCCGGCATCACTCGTATCACTGCATGGCCCCTTTTGTTCTGCTCCATAGATGCAAGTAATGCTGGGAATTGTAGTCTCGGCATCACTCATGTCTATGAGATAAGTGAGAGATCTCTGCCCCTCCCTGCCCCCCTCTCACACATCACGGGCGATCACAAAAGCAAAGCAAAAAAACAAACGCAAAAGCCCGGCTGCACATCTAAAGGGATGCTGGGGATATCTTTTTGTGTGAGAAGGCTCCATGTAACAGTGGGGAGTGGGGAGGGAGGCAGAGAGGGCAGCACATCATTCTCCTATGGCGGGTGAACTTTAGCTTTCCTGTCACTATGGTCTTGTAGTGCAATGTCTGTGCAATGTCCTGCCATTCAATGTCTCATTAGCTCCAGTCACTTCTGTGTCATACTCGAGATATATAAAAATAAATATATGTTTAGCATTTTTATTGTTAGTAGACCAATTTGAAATCTGATTTGAGTGTTGAGTGGGACCTCTTTGTTTGTGTGTAGGAAGGTTTTGTATCTGGAAGGAGAAACTTCAATTTTTTCGGGTGAATTTCAGATTTGGCCCCCGACTTGGTCTAAGTTTTTGATTTCGGCCCTCTGTGTGTTTGAGTTTGACACCCCTGCTCTAGAAGGAACACTGACAACAAAAAATACTTTGCTATATGTTTCTTTCAAAAAGAAATTTGCAATAGTACACTTTGTAACTGATTTATTAAGACTCCCCAAGACTGGAAACTATATGAGATCATGCTCCCATGATATCTAAGTGATTCAACAAACCTGAAATAGATTTTTTTTTTAAAATCATTTGCTATTAGTTGGAAAGTTTTCTGTCAAATAATTATCTGTTTAAAATTAGATTAATGTAAACTAGTTTTAATGTGTATTTTGTAATTGGTTATTTATACACTTTTTAAATTAAAATAAGACCTTTGATGAAACAGACAGTTTGGTTTTCTGTGAAACGCGTCAGTTTAAAACTTTATTGAGATTATATGTTATTTGTGGTTTGTAAATGTGAGTTCATAGTATTTTAACATAAACTTTATTAAAGTTTTCTGGCATTTTATATTGATTGTGCAATGAATTCTAGGGATGTAGCATCAGTGAGAAGTATACATTTCTATTGAGTACCAGTATTCAAAATAATAGAGATACATTTTGTAAACAGAGTTTTGACTTTAACCCTTGATATCCTCAAGGAAGGGTTAATGTTGACTTGTGCAGAAGTCATGACCAAGTATATACCCATGAGCTGTATTTCAGGTTTTCTTCAAGGATTACATGAAAAATAACAGTGATAGTGACTGTACAGCAGCAGTGTTGATAGCCTACATTGTAGGATCTACACTTCATTGTCAAAGAATGTTTAATATCACACATAGTTTTCATGTATCCTTAATTATAAATATATTATTTACCAGTAGTGCCATCTGTAAAAAAAATTGTCTTAATTATGATTGGAATCCTTAGCATGCAACACTTCCAGATGTGTCAGTCTGTTTCTCCCCACTGTGCACTATGCTTACTGAAGTTTCCAGTGGAAGCTGTAATTTTGAAGAAGAAAATAAAAAATGGTTTTAAGGCACTCACAAGTGGTACATGTTATACCTGTAATTTGAACATTTGCATTTTGTAAGGCCATAGTAATACAGATTGTGCAAATAGATCACTTATTGTATTGATAATGCACTAAAATGAATAGATAATACATTAATATTTCCAGAATCACAATGAGATGACATATACAAAATAATATTACTACAAAAGCAGTAAAGTTAGTGACATGAGACTTTATTGGGAAGAAGTCACATGCATAGAGATGAAAACATAAGTGAGGAAATGAAACATTCCATTCCTAATGAAAAACAATCTCCACTTTACTCCATCCAAATTTCCTTTGCAGAAATTCAAGACCAGATCAACAATTAGAATGTAATAATCAAGGTGAATGTATATTACTAACACTATACACATTATATACTATAATGGATATAGTTATGATCACATATATGGCAATTTAGCCTACAAGATGAGAAGACATAAAAATAATACCGGGGCAGACAAATACAATGAAAACAAGGAAAAAAATGATTAAGTGCATACCATCATGGAGATTATTTGGAAAGAGAATTACCGGTAGGAGCAATTTTAGATTTTCCACTACTCTCGGTAACCCCACACTTAAAAAAAAAGGTATTTATATATATATCCTGTTTAATAATGTCACCTTCATTCTGCTAAAAATAAACACTGTTCTGCACAATTGGCTTCCCTATTGGTAATTAGAGAAAATTTTGGTGGTCCGCAGCTCTGGCCCGTGCATCCCCCAGCGTTGTCAGAAGGACCCCACTTGGGCTGGCCAGAAAAAGTCTCCCTTATGGATCACAAGCTCAGCGTGGTGAGTGGGTTGTGTCTTTGGACACAACCCACCCACTCTCCCATCGCAGGCTTAGACCTGGGTGAGTTCTGGCATCATGACATCACTCGGGGGGAAGTTTCTTCCCCTTTGAGTGACACACGGCTCCCAGCGCATGCCCGGTCCAGAGTCCGTGAAATTAGTGGTCCAAGAGGTCCAAAAGGTTGGCGACCACTGAACAAGCATGTCCACA
The DNA here is from genome assembly GCF_032062135.1 of Pyxicephalus adspersus. NCBI lineage: Eukaryota > Metazoa > Chordata > Amphibia > Anura > Pyxicephalidae > Pyxicephalus > Pyxicephalus adspersus. Next base: position 19,636 of record NW_027317061.1, read on the forward strand.
TAGCTTTAATGACCAAAAGAATGATTGACAGACATTAGGGGAGAGCCAAGCAAAAGTCAAATGTAAAAAAAAACCTCAGCTGCCTATACATTTAGATTTATTCATTGTATTGACTAGTGGTTTATCATCTGCTATATTGCTTGTCTTTGTAACAATTTTACTTTGATCTGTAGATGTTTCTCTTTTTGTGTAAATTTCATTTTGAGTTTAGGAGTTTTAAAATATATAGATAGTGAGATTAAGAAAAGAAACATTCAAGAAAAAATCTGGCCGTACTGTTAATGTATTTTTCAAGCTAATAAATAAATTTGTTTCTTTAGTGGTACCGGTTGCAAGGACCTTGACATGTACAAGCTGCACAGGATAACAACCTGAAAGAATATCAAATAGCAAGTTGTAGATTGTATCAAAGGATTAAATATGCCCAGTTTTAATCTGTTACTGGCTGATTACCCGCTGCTGCCCAGGTATTTATTTATTGTAATCTTATATAGAAAAAGGAATCAAATAAAGCTATAGTGATTTTCTTGTCTATGGTGTTGTTTCATTTTTTTTGCCTTTGATTGCACTCGGCCAATTGCCTTACGTTTTCTCAAAGGCATTATTACAGGCCAGAAATTTGTGAGAGTCCAAAAAAAAGTATGTAAAAATATAATCAAAAGGCACACTGTCACTGAGCAATACATACATACATACATGCAAATATACCTCTGACATATACCACAGCGCTGTACATGGATCAGCGGTGCACTCACATGAGTCTGAGTCATATGTCTACCAAGTTTGGCCTAAATCCCAAGGAACCCCAGTATGTAGACCATGTTTAAGATGTTTAATCTATGCCCAATATTAGGTGAAAGTTGTCCACACCAATTGTTGTTCTTTACACACCCCATATCCTCTTTCTCCTAAGGTATCGTTTTTTTTAACTTCCCCTTAGGAGACATTGATAGAATAACAGAGCACACAAGGAAGGATAACGACACAGGTTTCATTCATTAAACATACTGCCAAAACAATCATCATCATCATATTATTTGGCACATGAAGTTTCCAATATTCAAACCATTAATAAATCATAATTAAACATGCCTGAGGTATACATACCTTACATTCATTTTGTCTTTATTTAGCACCTCAAATATTTACAATGCATTAAAATACATTTATTTTCAATATTTACCAATAATTAACAACCCCTACCAGGTTACAAGAGTAAAATATGGGATGACATTATTTTTTTTTTTTTTACATGATATGATTTTGAGAAACTGATGCTTATAGTGGAACTAAACAACTAATACTGGAGTTTTTTTTTATTGTGCTATGTGCAGGTTAATGACAACAAGAGATGAAAATATACAGTATATATGAGCAGTTTAAGACAGAAAGGAGAGGGGGTGTGGGTTTTACCCCCCCCCCTTTTTTTTAAAAAAAGGGTTTTAAATCTCCTTTACACCCAAATAAGAAGGTCGTTTTTACCTTATACAAAAGGGTTGTCTACACTTTTATGTAAGGTAAAAATTTTAGTTTAGGTCCGCTTTAATCTTCCCAGGAAAGTAGCAATACCAGGAGGAAGACACCAAGGTATTATGTGCCCATTCTTATGGTTGAATACATGTGCAGACAGCGGCCGACAGACGCTATATCATGTAACTGTTCGGATATGTATGTAACAAAATAAATTTGGCTTGGTTGAGTAAAAATGTTTTTATAGAGAATTGCTCAAATAAAAAATTTAAATTTAAATAAAAAAAAAATCTAATTAATCTAAAAAAATCTTTATTTAGGTATATTAAAAACATTATTTAGTACCTTCTAGACTGTATTTTGCTATGCTGCAGTCTCCTACTGACTTTCAGATAAAGAAGGGACAATGAAAAGACCCATTTAACCCAATGTTAACCATTTTTGGGTAAACTGCTGGCAAAAACTAATATTCTGAACATGCCTTTAAAATACCTGGACCAAAAAAACAAAAATGTAATATATTGCAGCTTTCTAGTCCTTAGATGTGGTGACTGCATTCGTTTTTTGTATGATAATAGGATTGATTCACAGATTAAATTGGCTCACAGATTAAGTGGTATTTTATCGCTTGGCTGCTAATTTTGCTACCCCATGTCTCCCAGTGCTTCAACCACAGTATTAGGCTATACACATGTTAGATTTTTGTCATTGGAAAGGATTTTTCAACGACAAAAAACTGAAAAATTAATGAACGAGTGCTGTACATACAGGGCCATTCTGCTCTATGGAGAGGGGGAACAAGTGATTGGCACCCTGATGTGCTCTTTCTCCTTCACCAAGACGGATCCATGAATGACGTCAGATGGCCACTGTACACACCTCAGATTCTCGTCCGATACTAGCCCTGAGGCAAGAATTGGACGAGAATCACTCGACGTGTGTACGTAGGAATGGTAACACAAATCACCAGCCTTCTCTCCTATATCTGCAGCAGCTTTGCTAATAATGCCATCCTAAGAAGCATAGGTAGGTAAGGGAAGTAAGCCATGTACACAGATAAGTATCCACAGGGTCTAATCACTTGCTTTAAGCAGTGCCACTTTTTTGCCGCATACGGTTCCTGGTTGGCTCGGTGAACACGAGGGGCTCCTGGACTACTGTGGCAGGGTAATGCTTTCCAACAAGTTCCACTTCAAGTTTCTGTCCTTCTTTACTCAGCTCTATAGGTACATAGGCAAAAGCTAGACTTTTGTCAGTGTTGTAGCTGTAGGTCCCTGATGTAGTGTTGCCAATAACCTGAAAAAAAAAGATTTTTATATTCAATTAAAACCAAGTTTACCCAATCCATAGTCCTACTCATTAACACAATACAACAGCATTTTATTAACTCTATTTCTTTTTTTATATAGTCTGCATATCACTTTGAACACTTGAAATTTCCTTTGATCCATAAAAGCAGGCACTGAAGTTTCCAGACTGAAGTTAGAAAATCATCTTTAATTATCTTACCAATCTATCCTGCTCTAGTAGTTGGTTCTACACTGTGAACAGCATTTACCAGAGCTAGGCAGATGTGTCACATTGCCAAGTGATTCACCCTTTACCTGTCACAGCATGCTGTGTCCAACAAGGTTAAACACAATGTGAATAATGTGTGGTGGTAATAGAAAGTACATACAGTATAATCTGAGCATATTGTCCTATCTTATCTTTCAAATGTGATTTTACAAACAATCCGGCAATAACAGGTTTTCACTTATAAGAAGCCACCTTTACACTAGGTGGATAAGTAAAAGAACAATGTGATCTTCCTTAGAGAGATAGGTGGATAAGTAATTAAAAGGAAATTCATTCACTTATATAAAACCACCAAATCCAAAGATACATATAACCTTTTTCATGATAATAGGTAGTTATATCCTGGAGGCCCAGGCCTAATTGAGCACCATTAGTATGCATCAACCCATTGACTATGACTCTATGGGCTCTATTTATAATAAAGGGAAAATGATATTCCCTTAAACATTCCCTGGTGGGAATCCATTAACAGTCAGCTAGAAGATTTTAAAAATAAGGTTCAATGTTCCTCCCCTAGGTTTGCTTTCATTACCACTCCTAAGAATTTAGTTAATACCTATGTTTGTTTATTCTGTACCTCAATATCATTATAGAATCTACAAACATATTTCCATGTGGATAAATTATGATTCTGTCATCTGACTGTGACTCACTGCTACATGAATTGTTCCACTGACATTACTATGTAAATGTTCCACTGAGACCCAAAAGGTTCCTCTTGACCACACATTTATTTAAAATGCCAATAAAAATGCTATTATGAACATTATTAACCCGAAACATAAATATGATCATTTACGTGGACCAGATCTTGGAATATAATAAAATGAATAAGTGCAGCTTTTCCTGATAACATTTAGCCTGTATTTGGGGGAAAAGGATGACTTTTTGTTTGTGTACTGTAGCGAGAGGTGGTTTTTAAAGTTTTTCTGTGGGATCCTGGACCAGTATGTATCAAGAGAGAATTAGGTTGATTTTGGAGCAAATGTGCCAAATTTGCTGTCTAGGAAACTTTCAGAGAAATTTTCTTTTTTCTGTAGTGGGTGGAGGTATATGAGGGTATTGTGGTTTATTTAAATTAGGGCAAAAATGTTGCTTTTTTAGCACTTGCATTACCCTAGCAGACTCCCCCTACCATTAGAAAAATGCTTGCCCAAAATTTTCTTTATTAAAAATTTTTTGATAGATGCTGTTTATGGCACAATAACATGTGCAAGATAGGGGCTTCGATTAGCCTTCCATGGGCCTTTTTTCAAGCCCATTGCACACCTACAAAGCACCAGAAACTCCCCTAATTTTGCTTTCTGCATTTGTTTCAACAAAATAATGGAATTTTGACAAAATCTAAAAGTGAAAACCCTCATTTACAATGCACAGCATCTTGTACGAAAATGAATATAACTGTTTTGTATCTTACATACATCTGCCATGTGACACGATTATAAAATGCTGCAATCACTCATCCTGCTCTCAGTTCAGGTTTCCTCATTGTAGCAGGAAAAGATTTCCAATCCACTTCCAATGATTAAACTCTTCTCACCTTCCCACTGTGCCAGATGCTTTCATTTCCCTCAGGATCAACATTATCCGTTTCCAAGGTGAGATAGACTAGCTTCCGCCGTAGCCCGCTTGCCTTAATTTTCTGCAGCGCCTGCTTGCCAATAAAGTCGGCTTGCTGAAATCACAGGAAGGGAATGATGATAAATGACTGTGGTGCTGAACTACTATGGTGGACCAGCAGATATTTACATACATGAATATCTTCACTGCTAAAAGCCATACATAATTTACATGTTGACATGTCAGTGGTGCATTGCTAAAATAGTCAGAGCCACAATGAGATACCTAGGATACACTTACTGTATACTGTAAGTTCAAATTCACACATATATGTACAACCAATCACTAAAAGTTTATATAAGCTTTAACCTCCCTAGCGGTTCATTTCTTTCCAGTTTTAAAAGCGGTCTAATGTCTAAAAAGCGGTACATTGTTTTCTGTGAAAATTTATTTTACAGTTTAATATAATAGTATGAGTATAATAAAGTTTGAAACACAAAATCATGTAAAAATAATAAATTGAATAAACTAAAAAATCTATATATTTAAAAAAACATTTTTTTTAATTTTTTTAAATAAAATAAAAAAATACATATTACACGCATATTATTCTATATACTGTAAAATAAATGTTCTTGAAAATAATGTACTGATTTGATACATTTAAATCTAATGTATTGCATTCAATACAGATATTTTGCAGTCAATGCAATACAAATGGATTTTGAATTTCCCGCCCCGCCCGCCGGCAACATGCACACGCACCGACGTCACCGGGAACTCCCCGGTAACTCATCGGATGCAGAAGTCAGCCGGAGGAAGAAGAAAGAACACAGGGATCGCGGCAATGGACGACGCGGGACGCTGGCGGATCAGGTAAGGTTGTCTTTACTATTACCTTCCATAGGTTTACCTACCCCGAGTGTGACTCAGGGTTACCGCTTTTAGCAAGTTTTTTCTACCCCGAGTTAAATATGGTAATATCTTTAAATCCTAAGCTTTCATTAAAATAATATTTTGTAAGCCTGCAAAGAAGTTCCTTGTGCAGTCTCCTGCACCATCACCCTGTCACAAGGGCTTTTGATGGAGACTACAGGTGGTTGTTTTAGTGCTCTGTAGGCAGGCATTATTTACTATTGTCACCATCAGAAAACCTGATCCTAGAAATGTGATGCAGTTAATAATGAAATGCATGTATGTAGACAGGAAGTGGTTACAAAAATCTGAAAGGATCAGCAGTACTGAGACACAGCAAAGGATGAAAAAATGAGTGATAATCTCACCTGTGTGCTGCTTCTTCTTACACTTTTTGGGGGAGGAAACCTGTAGGGGCCCATTCACACTGCAGCTGTGTCCTCTGATTTTAAAACCCACATGTGCCTCATGTTCATTGAAATGGGCTGCCCAATGCACCACATTTCACATGAAGGGTTGCTCTGCAGTACATTGGCAAGGTGCGTTTGAGATGTCAAGCACCAACGCAAGTCTTGTGAGCTCCTATGCGTTTTGTTATTGCACCCCATTAGTAGGTATGAGCCTTTAATAAAGTGCATCACAGAAAGACCAGTCCCCCCCCCCCCCCCCCCCCCCCCCCCCCCCCCCCCCACCATCAAACCGGCCTTAGATGTGAGAATGAGCTGTACGAACCTTGGGCCTTGATGGACAGAAATACAAATCTTTTTATAGATAAAACTCTCACATTTATATATTTAGCTGTTTTTGTCAGCTGAGTTCTTTCTTTGGCTTTAATCCTTTAGGTCAGCTGTTAGGACTTTTCCTGCTCCTGACCCTTGGATTGTATACTGCCTGGAACAACACTTGGATACTTCGTCTGGAGGACTGATCACCTGCGTATGACCTTTGGTTTGTATTATGGATTTGCCTTTGTAAGAACCTTGTGCTGCTTTATTTTTTGGGCTCCTGGTCTTCTGCCAGTCCTTCCCCACACACCATCCTTTGTGCTCTAATTCCTGGGGGCTGCTGTATGCTGGGAAACACAACAGATCTCCCGAGGATGAGCAGGAGCTGCCATTGGGGAAGACTGCGGCGTTAGATTGGGGGGACTGGTGTGAGTGCTGGACCAGGGCCTTACAACAGCACTGAGAAACAATCATATTTGTACAATTTGCTGGGGTGACTATATTACAAGCATCTTTTTTTAGTAGTCCTTTACATATTAGAGATAACTGGAAAAAAACTAATAAAAAGCTAATACAATAAAGATGATAAAGAATGATACAATACAATAAAGATGATGAAATAAATAAAGTCTGAAGTAAGAAAGTCAGTAGTTGTCAGAACAAACCTATCAGATTCCCTCTTTTCAAAAAAAAAAAAAATGAAAATTGAAATATTGTATATGGTCTCTATGAGCACAAATTCTACTGTCACTTCTTCTCTTCAGATATAATGATTGTGGCGCTGCTGTCCAGACATATTATCATACTTAACGGCAATAGTCATTTACGGATAAACATTTTTTTCACTTACCTTGTTTAACTTTATGAAATATTGTAGCCCAGCCTCCAGTGGATTTGTGTCACAGTTCATCTTACCAAAATATAATAGGTATGATTAGTACAACTTGCTGATATACTAATGATATATATATAAAATACAGTATATATAATAAATAAATAATAAATAATCATAAATATCATAATTGTGTTGGGCAATGGAGAAAAAACAGTTGCTTATACCTCCCAGGCACTCTCTGAGAGATTTCAGTGTTTGAGATCCCATACATACAATCATCTATCCTCTACGGCTGTCTTTTATTTCACTGTATAGAGACTGTATTACCTATACGTAGAATAAATATAAATAATCACACAGTTCGTTGCCTATTGGATGATGCCCACATTATTATTATTAATAAACTAAATGTTTATATAGCGCCAACAAATTACACAGCGCTTTGCAATAAATAGGGATACAGAGGAGGTTTAATGGGTTCCTTGTTCATATTTTGCACTGAGGTTCAGATAGGGTCAGACTTGGGACCTTAAGCCCACCATAACACATTGCTTTCCTGGAATTTGGCATATTTTTTATGTAATGCAGCAGGTGCCATGGACCCACCAGAGAGCTAAAATAATAATGGAGACCCTAATTGTTAACACATATGACTGAGGAATGTTTTTTTCAAGTCCTCCTGTGTCACAGTTGACTTGGGAATTTCCAATAGAAATACTGGCAATCTAATGTAAAGTCAGGAGCAAGCCAGCCAAATCTTATAGCTAGCAGGTTTTTTTAGGAAGGCAAGGAAAACAAGCTACTATTCCCTGGATTGGGAAATGCAAACACAGATATTAGTTCTGTTTTTTTTTTAAATATTTCTTTATTGGCAGTAAGTAAAATACAAATAAACTTTTACAGTAAGCAGCATTGTATATATACTTCTTCTGCCCTTTCACCATTTTCCAAGTTTCCAAACAAAAAAGTCAGATCAACAAGATTAACAGTATATAACCAATAACAAAACATAACAGATGGGTAATGCACATGAATCAGTTACTTAAATCAGTTACTCCAGAAATATCAGTAGTCGGACGCCTCATTCCAATACATCTTTGCAAAATACCTACAGATTTCAAAGATGGGATATAAATACAGTAGCTACAAATAATCATCCAGCCTTAAATCCCCAATACCTAACTAACTACATTTAGTCAGATAGGTGTTAAGATGGGTGTCGTACCAAACCGTATGTCGAAAGAGCTCAATAATATCATTGAGCTGGGTGGGTGATAAAGTGTGTCGTAAATATTTCATCCAAGTATTAAAAAACTTTTGTGGATGGGTATCACTATGCTGAGTGGCTTCGGTTTTTATCAATGATCATTATAGCCTGGAATATTGTAAAAATTGCGAGGTGGTGGGGGGAAAGGGTTCTATCCAATGTTTCATTATACATTTCTTAGCCTCTAAAAGGCAAAGATGCCCAAATTTAGAAACTGAAGGTTGTGTGAAATAGATGTTCATGGAAGCATCATGAAAGAGGGCCAAATGTGGTCGTATCTGTCTAGCCTGCCCTGTAACTACGTGCATAAAATCAAAAACTTTTTTCCAAAAGCGGAAAATAACAGGGCAGTTCCATAGGGCGTGCTCCAAAGGAGCTTTATTGTAGGCACATTTAGGACATGCAGTAAGTCTAGAGGCAAATGCACTGGGTTTGACAGGTACGTCAAAAGCATAATATGCTCTATAGACTATTTTAAAATGAACCTCCCTCCATTGTTCGCTGATCACTACCTTGCGGACACACTCCCAACTAGTCTCCAAAAGATCCAGGTTATCTGAGGGGGAGAGGTCCAAAAAGTAAGCCCATTTCAGTACAAAGGATTTTATTACAGGGGTGGTAACAGTACTCTCCATTAAACGAGGATAAAGCTGAGATATGGAGTGTTTAGCAGAGGCTTCACCCAAGAGAAGTGTGACAATTGGTGGCAATGATAAATTAGAGCAAAGGGCAGTGGAGCCAAAGAAGGTGGTTTTAACCTGTAAATATTATATAAAGTGATGTGACGGTAGTGCGTAGATGAGTCAAAGCATATCGAATGGAAGAGGCCAATGGGAATCATCTAACATTTGTCCCAAACATCTAAGACCTCTATCATCCCACATTTCAAATGCCTTGTAAACAAGGCCCTGAGGAAAGCATGGTGTAGATCGCAAGGGGGTAGCAGTAGTGGGTCCAGTATGACACCCAAATAACTTTTTTATTTCCCTCCAAGCCGCCAACGTGTCTCACAACAAAAGATTACTTTCGAATTCTCGAGAGACAAGTGAAAACGGGGTATTTAAGAGTCGCAAGAGGGAGTAGGGCCGCACTAATAAAGACTCCAAATTTGTCATTGTATAATAGCTAGTATTATGCCACCAGTCCTTTATATGTCTGAGTATACAGGCTAGGTTGTACTTTCTTAAATCAGGAAGGCCCACACCTAAGATAATTTTATTCTAGAAATACGGGGGGTTTACCTTGCCAAATAAATGGAGTGAAAGCCGAGTGGAGTTTTTGGACAAAACTTTTGGCAATGTCTGCATAGGATACAGCAATTATGCAACGGTTATCATCTTGATAGGATGACAGCGACCCATCAATGATAAAGGTAGAGTCTTCCACCGCTTTAGCTCCTCTAGAATTTTAGTTATGAGTGAGGCATAATGCAGGTTGTACAAATCTGGAGTAAAGCGTGATATTTTAAATACCAAGTATATGACATAGGATTTAGGTAGCTTAAGTCCTAATGTCTCTGCACAAGCTAATAGTTCCTTAGATGGGGCCAGGGAGAGGCCCAGTAATTCACTTTTTGTATAGTTAATTTTAAATCCTGAGAAGACACCAAAACATGTGATGTGTTGGATGATTTTAGGCAGATCTTTAACCGGGTCATTGAGAAATAGCATAATGTCATCTGCAAACATAGCAATACTAATATGTTTACCCCTTATCTTCATTCTCTCATATATTTTTAGATCTCCAAAAGATCTAGCTGGAGGTTCAATGGCCAGATTAAAAAGGAGGGGAGTCAACGGGCAACCCTGTCTTGTGCCCCTGCCCAGCGGAAACACTGGTGAAGATACTCCTGCTACATGTACCTGGGCTCTTGTACTTGAATACATGGATTTAAATGAATTTGCAATATGGCCTTTGAATCCAAATTTCTCCAAAAACATGTGCAACCATGGCCATTCCACACTGTCAAAAGCTTTCTCAGCATCTAAAGCCAAGAGAGCTGACAACACCGGAGAAGATCTATCCAACCTAGCCTGTTCCAGAACCAAAAGCACCCTTCGAATATTATATGTGGTGGATTTTCCAAGAATAAATCCCGTCTGTGCAGGACTGACCTATCGGGGGAGGATGGTAGCCAAGCAGTCTGCTAAGATCTTGGAGAATAGTTTAACATCCTTATTCAACAAAGAAATAGGATGATAGGAGCCAGGATCTCATGGAACCTTATACTGTTTTGGAAGAACTTTATTGAACGCTAGACGTCCAGAGTCTAGATAGGAGGCGTGAGAGTACATGGGGTTATAGTTATATAGTGATGTCAATGATGGCGTAACCTCATTGATCAAGATTTTGTAAAACTTAGACGGAAAACCATCTGGAACAGGTGCCTTAATGTTACCTGAGCTCTTGATAGCCCTTAGCACTTCCTCTTCTGTTATTGAATTATTCAAATAGCTCAGTTCCTTCTCAGTTAACTGTGGAAGACCTAAACGGTCCAAAAAAGCTTTCCCCTGAGCAAAATTTGTGTTTTGAGATGTATATAAAGCGTCACAGTAAGAAGCAAAAATAGTAGCTATATCCTTGGGCGATTTATGAACTACCCGGTACCTGTCCCTTATAGCTGTAATTCGGGGGGGGGGGGGAAAGCCTTTTGCAAGATTGGCCAGTAGTTTCCCAGTTTTATTGCCATATCCGAAAAACTCCACCTCACGGTAAGAGCGAATAGTGGCATTGTACTGACCAATCCAGAAGTCACAAGACTTTTTCGATTGCATCCAGGACTCCTTATCAGGTAAGGACAGTGAGAATTTATATACCAAGTAGGCCTGTCTAGTGGTGGAGCAAGCAGCACAATATCTGCGTAAGATTTCTTTTTTAGTTGAGGTACCATATGCCAATATTTTACCACGGATAACTACTTTGGCTGTTTCCCAATACAGGTGAGGATTGTTTTTATGTATCGCATTGTGGTAGTCATAATCATGCCACCTGTCACGGTCCCTTCCGTGACTGAAGTTAGAGGATCTGTGAGACAAGCTGCACGTGAGGTTATCTGACAGTCTCTTTGTTTTTACTTGTTTCTGTGTTGTTGTTTGTAATGACCACACCTCTCCTCTCAGCTACAGCTGGCGAGCATTACTGCTCCTCCGTTTAGTCTGGCCTCACACTTCATACTGTGCGGTTGACATTCACTGCTGGGATGTGAAGAGCTGGTGTGTTGTCCTCTCCAGAGTTCCTGCTTATCCATTTTCTATTTAGGATAAGTTGTACTGCTCTTGGTGTTTTGTTGTTCTCTTGTGCTTGTTGTTACTAGGCCTCAGGGAGTCGCTGGTTCTTTCATCAGGGAATGAACCAGTAGTCTCAAACCCTGTCACTATTCCTAGGGCAATTCAGGGCAACTAGGGCCTAGGTTCCGGTGTATGAATATTCCCACCTTCAGGGGGTATTCATACTGAGAGGAGTCAGGGCTAGGTAAGGGGGTCCGTAGGTGGTGACCGTTTCCCTCTCCCTAGCCTTTGAAGGCCTAGTTCCTTGTCCTTATCCTTCTGTTTTCCTTCTGGTGTTCCTCCCCTCCCCCTTATCCGTGACACCACCAGTACTGTAACGGGTGTTGAAACTTTTCATCTTTAACCAAATAGGCAGAAACCGCCATATAAACTCGGTTTTGTGAAGAAAACCATTTGTCAGAGTCACAGAGACTGGGGCGTGATCCGAGATCACAAGGGGATGGATAATAGCAGAATCAATCTTAAACAGTAAATCATCAGGGAGCAAAATAGTATGCAATCTAGACATGGATGAATGAACCTGTGATATATGTGTAAAGTCCTTTTCCAAGGGATGAAGATGCCTCCAGGAATCTGTCAGACCAGTCCCTGTAATAAAGGAGAGAAACACTTTATCATTGGCGGTCGTATGGCCCTGCTTGGGTGGCGGTGGGATCCTATCCTCCACAGAACTGGTTACTGCATTGAAATCACCAGCTACAATTAAAGGCACTTTGGGAAGGGTTTTCACTGTAGCAAGCAGATTTTTATAGAACTGCTGATTATCCGAATTAGGACCATAGACCTCTAGGAAAGTTAGTGTGTGGGCTTGGAATTGGACCGTCATGGATGCCCATCTGCCTTCAGAAACATCACAGGATTTTGAGATTGTGGAGTGTTGAAGCTTCTTGTGTAAAAGAATGAGCACTCCAGCTTTGCAGCCTGTGGCTGAAGCCCCCGACACCTCTCCCACCCAATCTCTAGCCATTAAATGAAAGTCGGATGCCAAGAGGTGGGTCTCCTGAAGAATGGCTACATCTATTTGCAATTCTTTTAAATAGCGTAGAATAGTGGTGCGCTTGTTGGGGGATCTCAGTGCCTTAACATTCCAGGATCCAATTTTCATCACGGGGGTTGATGGGGGAAAAGAACTAAAATTTTTGGAATTATGTATAGGAGCAGCCTCATGTTGTCGTCCCAACCGAGCAGCGGCACAGGTTAAAGGATTCCTTCCATACATGAAGAAATCTGCAGATGTACAATCAGAATGGATGCAGCAATGAGGCGTCCGTTGACATTAACGTAGTAGGCATACTCAGAAGCAGAACAAACTAAAAACATGGTTGTCCCATATTATAGTACTATTAAGCAACTTCCTTTTTTCCCAATGTGGGGTACAAAAACAGCATAAACGGCATAAAACAGAATCAGGCGCAGATGAATTTTCAACCTTCCGTTTTTGCCATCTCCATGCATTGCATTGAAGAGGAGAAAATCACACATAGGCAGTGTGAGCAAGGAAAGAAACAAAAGAGACCACCAGCTCCATCTAGTGGACAACAAATGCTTAACTAATGAAACATGGGCTCCTTGCACTTAAGATCTTGGGGACCTGGGACTTGATGATTGAGCAGATTGTTGCCTGGGTGGTGTAGCACCCGGGGTGGAGGAGAGTGTGGAGTGAGACAAAGCTTTCACCATCTCTGCAGGGGATCTGTAAATATCTCGGCTTCCTGGTCTGGAATAAAG
>NW_027317062.1:0-33000 GCF_032062135.1 Pyxicephalus adspersus
TAAAGTGACTCATTAAAACATTCCACTACTTTCCAAACTGATAACCCCTAACTGTCCTTTCTGTTCCTCCAATGACATTGTAATACTTTCCTCTCACTCATAACCTCTTCTCACACATGGCTTCAAGACTTCTCTATAGCCAACTCTACTCTCTAGAATTCCCTCATGTCCCATTAGGCAAACTAAACAAGTTTTTTTCCACCTTTCCATTCCTACCTATTGTAAACCACACTCTTCTACCCCCCCCCCCCATTCTTCACATTGTAAGATCAGAGGAGCAGAGGAATAGCAAACTAGAATTGAGAGCATTGAGAGCAATAGAGCATGGTTGAGAATTAACCCTCCTTTTAATGCTTACCCTCCCTGAGACAGAAACATGTACACTAACCCTTCCAATAACTCCTGCTCTCAAACAAAGCTCCCTTTAATACTTACCCTAACACTGACTTTGCTTGTAATCACAATCTTCTGGCCCTAACTATTCCTGTAAACCTAACCAGTACAACAACACTCACTGTAACCATATTTCTTAATCTAACCCTCACTGGAATTCTAACCCTAACTCGAACCCTCCCTAGATCCTTAACCCTCACATTAATCCTCCCTGGAACACTAACCCCCCACACTAACCCTTCCTGTAACAGTAACCCTCCCCAGAACATTAACCCTCACATTATTCCGCCCTGGAACATGAACCCTGACACCAACCCTTTCTGGAACTTTAACCCTCACCTAAACCCTACCTAAAACTCTCACACTAGTCCTCCCTGTAACAATATTCCTCTCTAAAATTCTCACACTAACCCTCCTGGAACATTAACCCTCCTTAGACTCTTACCTTTACATTTCCCCTCCCTGGAACACTAACCTTCACATTAAACCTCCCTGTATCACTAACCCCCCTCGAATTTTAACCCCCACACTTCCCCTCCCTGGAGCTCTAACTCTCACTCAGCCCCTACTGTAACAATAAACCTCCCAAGAACCTCAAAACTTATCATCCCTGAACAATAACCTCCTCACTAACCCCCCTAACCCCTGGAACTCCAACTCTACCCTAAACCTTCCTGTACAAATAACCCTGCCTAGAATCCTAACCCCCATACTATCTCTAACTGTAACCCCCACATTAACCCTCCCTGAAAACCATCACACTAACCCTCCCTAGACTCTTACCCCTACAATAATCCACCCTGGATCACTAACCCTCACACTAACCTTCCCTGTACCAGTAATATTCTCTAGAACCTTAACCCTCACACTTTCCCTCCCTGGAACTCTAACTCTCACTTGGCCCCTACTGTAACAATTAACCTCCCTAGAACCTTAAAACAACCCCCTCCCCTCCCCCCGGAACACTAACTGACCCTGGAACACTAACCCTCTCACTAAGCCACCCTGGAACTCTAACCCTCTCACTAAGCCACCTAGGAACTCTAACCCTCTCACTAAGCTACCCTGGAACTCTAACCCTCTCACTAAGCCACCCTGGAACTCTAACCCTCTCACTAAGCCACCCTGGAACGCTAACCCTCTCACTAAGCCACCTAGGAACTCTAACCCTCTCACTAAGCTACCCTGGAGCTCTAACCCTCTCACTAAGCCACCCTGGAAATCTAACCCTCTCACTAAACCACCCTGGAACTCTAACCCTCTCACTAAGCCACCCTGGAACTCTAACCCTCTCACTAAGCCACCCTGGAACTCTAACCCTCTCACTAAGCCACCCTGGAACTTTAACCCTCTCACTAGCCCTCCCTGTAACAAATGCCCTCCCTAGAACCTTTACTCTCACACTAACCCTCCCCTACACTGATTCCCCTGGAACACTAATCTTCTCTGCAAAACCAACCTAAATATTCGGCTGTGTTTATATTCTGTAATGTCTTTACAGCTAAAAAATGAACAAAGCCATATGCCTGCAAAGTATAGTTTAAAAAGGCTAAAGCTCAGCAATTACAGAACTGTATTGTATAAATCCAGCCAATATAAACTATAGAAACATTCAGCCATAGTTAATTACTTTGATATCATTTTTATGAGACTGTTCCTTTAATATTTAAGCAGATCAGTTGAATTTACAATATTGAATTAATTATGCATTATGTAGATAGTGCTGGCAAGAAGAAATGGTGTGGATATCTATGTATCCAGTAATTAACCTTCATTATTATTGCTGTCTATAAACTGACCTCGTAGATCCCATTAAGGGAACTGTGTGAAAACCTTGTGGGTTTAAATTAAAACCTACTCACTGAAACAGCACCTGTTATATCTGCTATGCAACAAACCTGACAGATGTTCTCTCACTGCACACTTTCTATCAGACTTTTTTTAAGCCTGGCCAATAAAATTAAAAACACCAAAGTGCACTAAATGAGATTAAAAGGAACGAAATGGTCAAATATGAAATTGTACATTATACAGTTTGTGCATGAAATGGCCTAATGTTGGTCCTAGCTCCCTTGCCTGCCAAATCCAAAGGCCCCATTCACATAATGTGCTGCTGTTTTGCCCCTGATATAATGCAATGTGTTACCGTGCCTAAAGGCATGCTATGATAAGACAACATATTTATTTTTAATGATCTGACAGATCATCTTATACATTGAAATACAGTCACGAACAACACACAATGGTTCACATTGAGAGTTGGACACTGCTTAGGTACTTCGGGGTGCCATTAGAAATAAATCACAACACATGACACTGTGTGTAAGTAATGAATGGTATTGCACAGCAATATAGGTAATGGAGAAAAGGGGTTAGATTTTAACGTATTTCCCTCTAGCCCTATAACTGAACATAATAGAAAAGCAGACCAGTGTGCTCACACCTTTCCTGTGTTGGCTTCAGGCTGCTCCCTGCCCAGTGGTTTCTCTGCGCTGTGATGAAAGAAGAATCCAGGATGGCATGAGACAGTATGGAAGCCAGATGTGGAACCTGACCTCATATTTTAATGCAGCATTTTGGTGTTTGCAATCGTGCAACTGCTATGAAATTATTTCAAATTTATACTCAGAATTCGAATTGTGTTGATAAAAAAATCTTGTTAAAATTCTTGCTTCTTCAGTCATGCTCTTCTATTTGCAGTATTCTAAATCACTCAGAATAACATTGTTTTGACATGGTAAAAATTAATTTACAGAAAAAGAGTCGTGCTGGCAATAGACAGACAGATTGTTGTCAGATGTGGGATAGACAAAAAGAAAGAAATTCCATATGTTCAAAACTGATGAGAGTGATAGAAGAGAGACATCTCAATCTTCCCTTGCATGTCTTCCCATTGATTTCATAGTCATACTTTGAATTTGTTGTTAGATTATCATTCTCAATTTTCTCCTCATATTATCTAAAAAATGCTCAATGACCAAGGGCTAAGGAAATAGGTCACAATTCATGTTTAAGTTACCAGGAGAACCAAAACTGAATAGACTGCAGAAAACTGGTATGTTAATAACCACCCGCCATGCCAGTCCATGCCTCCCCCCGCCAATATAGTCACACTGCTGTCAATGCCTGCATATAAAAAGTGTGATCTTCTACTAGGATACAAATATTAATCACAGAGATGTTTATTCACACATTCTGAAAGGTGTCATCAACACAGCCAGTGGCTACTGTCTAAAAATGTAGATACAGATCCTTAAATATTTATATCATTAACACACCCTAGATTACTTTGATTACTGGATCTTTAAATTCATCCTTAACCCAGAAAAATGTGCTGCTGGTTAGTAGTTTGTCACAGTAGAATAAAACCCAACTGAAACTTTTAGATAAAGTATGTAGATACAAGAAAGTTGCTGTTTTTAGTAATTTTATTGAGCGCCAGCCCAACAGAAAGGATTAGCTACAGAAAGGATTGTTGGCCTCTGCGTGGAAACAGTGGTTTCTCTATGGTGGTTTGACACCCCCTTGGTAAATTAGAGGATTGAGGCCATCCGACTATCCACAGCTCGATGAGTGTAATATTCAGATTTTATTTTTCAAGGAAAACCCAAGCCAAAAAGCATTACCAAGCAATTAAGGTGGTAAGCCTTTATGGCATTGTGGGCATCTCAAACCTGTCCTACTTCTCCCTAGTGAGGATATTAAGTAAGCTTGACTGAACTTAATATTCTGAATATCTGAAAATGAATACCATTTAAGATACCCTACAATCAAAGTTTAAACAGCCCCTCACTGACCTCCCTAGCTGCAAACACTGTTGATCAATTCATCCTCAAAGTTACTTCTAACTCGTCTTAGCAGGGCAGCTCATCCTTCTTCCTCTTCCCAGAGCTAGTGTTCTGTATTTATATTAAAGCTGAACTACAGCTTTATCTTTCTTTTTTACATTTTTGTAGATGGTCTTCTCTTTTACTGCAATATGTTAGACTAGTTTCATTGCCCTCTACACTGTGACATACACACAACAAGCATTAGAAGAAATTAGGAGGGATCATCCAGCCTAATCCTTCTCATCTCTGATGTCCTGGCCTTCACCATTCAGCTATTTACTTACTATCTTGTCAGTAATGTAGTTGAGGCTTTCTTTGTAGATGATTTTAAAGTGTCCTGTGTACAAATGTTGTGGAATGCTAAAGTTTCGGTACAGTGTGATAAAGACAGTGCTGTGACCTGCAAAAGCCCATGTCCTTGCAAATATAGTGTTTATATTACACAAACTTCTGCAACATACACTTAGTGGAGTCACAAAGCAAATAAGTGTGTCATGGTACTACAGGGCTGTACCTCCTGTGCTAACTATGTGACCGCACAATCACAGTCACAATACAAAGATGCTGAAGTTGGTAATTTATTGTGCTGTCAACAGTGGCAGAGGAGAACTGATAACAAGGATTAGTGAAGAAATGGTTGAGAGGTGAGCTCAGGATATCGGGAAGGTTTGCCAAATGTTAAGCGTTCAAGGTTTCACTCCTATTTAGGGCTCCATTAAAAACATTTCCCCTTCATTTATGTATTTTAGGCAATGTTTTACAAGACAGGACATGGGGGATATCTGCTAAAATACGTGTCAGTTTTCAACTCTTCCTGAAGAATTACATCTAAATGCTATGTAAGGGCCCCTTTCAGACATGTGGTCAAAAATCATGTGCTTTTTAGTGTCAACCATAATGCTTGACACTTTGCTGTATGGTTGAGTGCAATTGTGGTGCTGTTTAAGTAAGAACTTGCACAAAATGGCAGCATAGTTCAGCCTTCTGTATAATGATGTGGTCAACTGTAAGCCTGAAATGGCACTATGACCATCTTATCAATAATGGTGAAAAGACCAACCACCTCCTGAAGAAACCTCAATTTACAATGTTCCACCAAATGAAGGGTATGTATCATCTGTATGGCTAACAAATGCATATGTACATTATTTTTTTTAGTTTATGGCTTGTATCCGTTATTTTTTCTCCTTATTTAAAAAATCTTAAAATATTTGCAAAAAAACACTCCAAAAACTAAAGTAAGGCAACAAATAAATATTTTCTAAAAGCTTTCAGTAAAAAGTAAATTGCACGTAGATTTCCTATTATTCATTTTAAAACTCCAGTCTAATCATGAACACATAGCAGTATTCTAAGTCCAGTTCCTAAAACGTGATACTCCCCTGGCGTTGCATGCTTGAGGAAAGTCGAACTTTCCAGTTTTCTTAATAAAAATACTTTAACTAACTTTGAAAACAAAATAAAGCCCCCGAACACAACGGGCTGGCATTGCTGCGCCGCACTTGAGTCTCTTCTGTGTAGAAGAGGAAAGCTAACAGAGAATTTGTAAGCAGATTTAATGCTCCCCCAAAGGAATTTATCGTATGTAAAACAAATATTGTTTTAACTCCATTAATAATTGATAGCTTGCCAGCACAGATCCTTACCGCATTAAGGGAATTGGAAATTAAGGCTAAGACACTACTTTAAGAAAATATCCTAATGAATAATTAATTTTGCTTCGGTCTATTGAAAACAAAATGAGATTACATCTTAGTTCTAACTTTCTAGTAAGCAAATGTATTCCTACATGACAGAATGCGCTCGTAAATAGAAAGTACATTGCGGAGTTCTCAGCAGCCAGCAGACGATCCCTCTGTCATTAAATTAGCGGAAATCTAGTCTTCCATTGCAATTAGATTAAGCAGTGTATGCTACATGATACAGAAATGGGAGCTGATTAAAAACAGAATTTCTTTGGATTTTTTTAAAGCGGAACTCTGAGTATAACATATATACTGAAATATAAACTGAGGTACCAACTTTTACATAAAAAAGTACTTTGATTCAAGTATAAACCTAGGGCACGAAATGTGTCTTTCACTGCTAACATTTATTGCAGTAATCAACAGAAATGGCAATAAAATTATTGTGAATAAGTATTATCATAATGTGTTATTTTTTAAATATTTGTTGAAGGAAAATAAAAAATCACATGAGCTCAGTCTGTTTATTTATTTATTTTTTTTTTGTTTTACAAATTGCGTTCTTTTAACAGGTACAAGTTTCTTTCTCACTTTTGAGTTTGGTTTTAATGGGTCATTTGCTTCTAAATGCATTTGGCACTAATATTGTCTTCCAGTAGATGGTGCTGTGTTCTTATATAAAGTGTGTAACAAACTCAGATGGCAGAAGTTTGTTACACTTTACGCTGTGCAATCTAGTCATGTGACTAAATATATATCAAGTTTCTTTCATGGTTTATAAATCTTGGTTTATACTCAAAAATATATTTTCCTAACTAATAATAGTCATAGAAAAAAGTCAGTTACCAGTTACCAGTTACTAAATTGGTAGTCATGTCATGTGACAGATTACTAGTCTTTTATTTTCTTCAGTGCAGAGGGTTCATTTTGTGTTTCCACGTACCAATGAACACCAATGAGGGACTTACATGGCGTTATGTAAAAATCAGGTTCAAGGGTCATTTATTTTTTAACTAGTAAGTGTGTGGGGCCGTGGCTGCCAAGGACCTTAATAACAGCTTTAAATTAATATTTATATTTCAAAAAAGATTAAATACTTTTGAAATTCTAATAAAAATGGTAAAGATCATTAAATAGATACACTAATGCAGCTCTGTAACCATTAATACATCAATAAATGTATTTTTTTTTTATTTAGGAAGAATAGTATTTTACATTAGTATTTGACCCAAGATCAGCCTCTTGCAGCCCATTAAGAGGTGGGTTGGAGCATTAAAGGACGAAAAAGCCAGGAATCACTCAGTTCATGTGTTTAAAAACCATATGCAGATAGGGAAAAACATGATGGAGAGAGGTCATTTTACCATTTCAGTTTTCACTGTCCAGTCACAGGCTTGGGCAGGTTCATGGCAGCCTGGGTTTAGAGAAATTGTGTTAAATGATGAAAGTTATCAGACTATGGACTTCCAGTGGTGGAAAGAAGTACTGCATAGGACAGTTCTGGATTAAAGATGCATTTTGCATAAAAAGGTGGTTTCTCATTTTGTCTATTAAAGAGCAGTTCCTTTTTACTTACTTTTTATTATGTGTGGCTGAAGTTCTACTTTAAATAAAAAAGGTAGCCTAAGTCCTGCATTTTTTGGTAGTATCTGTGGGAAAGTATACCCAGAATACTGATAAACTACCCCGTACTACCCGGTGGGCTCCAATAGTGATCAGATCAAAGCAGTAATCAAAATTTTCCTAAAGAGAGATAACAGCCCATGAACATGTGAAGCTGCCAAATTCTTTCAATAAAATTCATTTATTGTGTACGATTGGTGTTATGCAATAAAAAACCGGTAACTAGCTTCCTATTTAAAATATGTCTAACCTGATTAACAAAAATGTAACATATTGCAGCTTTTCAGTCTCTATATGTAGTGGCTGCATTCAATGTTTTATTTTAGGCTACCAACATTTTTTTCAAGTTCAGAAAACCACATATGGATTCTGCCAGAAACCCACTGCTGCTGTAACCTGAACTAAGATCTCAAACAATAATTCTAGCTTTTTTAAATCCCCTTTGTGAACCACAGAATATATTTCCAATGGCATAGAGAAAAGAAGGGGCTCTTTTGTCATCCGGTTCTAAGAAGATAATGCTGCCCCTTGTCACAAAAAGTACAGAGAAGTGAGCGTGGCCATCTTAGGACAGGAAGTGTGTTACTGGGGGGAGCCATAGTTAAAAAGTAGAAAAGCTAAATAAAAAAAAATATGAACCTACCACATCGTGGGTTAATTATGGAGGTTTAGAAGCACTTTAAGCCCTGTCATAACCTGTTGGCAGTGATAGATGACTGTAAAAGAGTTTGCAGTGGCGGTCATTGTGGCTATTCTGGGATGCACAATACTACAACTGGGAGCGGTGAGAAGCAAGCTAGTGATAGTGATGAAGTCCTTGTCAACTGCATTTTAGCTTGTGTTACTCTTCCAAGTTTTTGTCTCGGTTATATTATTATTTTTTATCTGGATGGCTGCTTTTATCCTTTTTATTGGATCAGGTCATAAAATGACAACCTCTATTGTGTGTAGTCAAATCATCCATTTTCTTTCAGTCAGTTCTCCTTGACACTGTTCTGACCAGCAATTTTAAATGAAAGAGCAAGGATAGAAAAAGATTCTGATGCTATTGTATGAGTATATTTATTTTCTGCAAAACAAATGCATAGCAATATGCATTAGGGCAGATAATGGAAGCAGATTGGGGTGGGGGTGGAGAGGACTGTTTTACTTGCCAAGAGATTTATAATTTTTTTTAGTTAGCTTTATGATCTAGCACAACTCTTCCAAAAAGTTCAAAAAGTAAGTGCCAGAACAGTCTTGTGAATCAACATATGAATGCGATTTTTTCATTTGCAGAAGAACATAAATGCAATTGAAACATCACATTATTCTCTAAATTAAAAAAACCTCCTATTTATTTTATTATGGTCTGATAACATCTATAAAACTCAAAAAATAGTGAAAGGCAATGGTCAACTGGAAAATGGGTTTAACTCCCAAAAAGCATTGTTTTCTAAAGCTCTTCCCATGCTGCATTAATGGACAGGTAATATATTTTCTTCAATAGTTTTATAGGAAAAATGTAACATGTCAACGAGTTTCCATACTTGTATTCGAGTCCCAACGACAACGAGTCCCAACTTGTGTTCCTACTACTTCAAACCCCTGTCAGATATCATGTTCTATTCCTGGGTTGGCAAGTTTCACGAAGAACACCCCTCCATCAAACTGATTAAACCAATACTTCTCAAACTTTATTTTATCTCAGAGGAACCTTTCAAATATTTTTCAGGTTTAGGTATAGTTTGTAAAAAGTAATAATTGAGGGTCGGTGGGAAGAATGCCAATTCCATTGGTGGTTATTGAGTGCACTACGTGGGGATTCATAATACCACCCTTGGCAGCATGTCATTGGCTTTTTCAAGTTGTGTTAAGGTCAATTGGTGTTGGACAGAAAGTCAACCAAAAACTGTTCAAGGAAGCTCATTTCACCCTGTGGATTCGTGGTTCCATAGATCCATGATTGAGAATGGCTGAATCAAAGAGTCATCACTATAATGATTGTCCTCCTTTACCACAGTGGACCCTAATAGGCATTTGTACCAAGTAGGGGCACTTCGTTTTCTGATTTCTGTAAATAGTTTAAAGAGAGGCTAAAGGGCTCTCACTAGGTTAATTTAAAATCCATCTAATGTTTTTATTGTAATAAATACACAATTGAATTCATTGGAGCTATTTACATATGCAAGGAATTCAGCTTTAAAAAATTGTATCTATCATATTGCACGCTATGTTTATTCATTATTTGTCAGTAGTGAGTAGGTCAGCTCTCTGCTGGGGGGTATGTGTTTATGGGCTCTTTGTCTGGTTACCACTAGAAATGTTAGGAATTATTTAAGACGTTTTCTAATTTGTTTACAACTGCTGTGCCCAAAGATTTCTGCTAAATATTTAATCTTCCAGTTCATGACAAAAAAGCCTTTATATTCAGTTACCTCTGGTGTGTTTATTATAGTATATAATATATCCACAGGCAGTCCAGTAAAAATCTCACATAGCTCTGAAGCTGAGAAATATTAGTCATAAAATAAATGATCAGCAGAATGTAACTTATAGGTTTCTCCTTGTTCTGAATACTTTGCTATCTAATATTATCATGTAGGATTTTTATATCAATATATCATATCCTTAAAACCCCTCTAAGGCCTTGTACCTCCAACCATGGGCGCTGGTAACCCCCAGATCCTTTTCTCCCCTTTACATATACAAGTTGAAGCTACACACCACTGTTCCCTTGTCTAAAGAAAACTGTGAGCAGTGACAGAACACTCCATTCATTTTCCCCCACTGACCCATTTGCCTTTGCTAGGGTCTCCTTAATCATAAAGCCATATTGCCCACTTTTAGCAACCATTTTATGCAATAAAATGTAAGTGAAAATGAATTTGGATGCATGCTATCATTCACATTGTGTCATATTTGACATTACAATATTTGATATAAACAATTTATTCAGTAGAGGGTGCAATTACCTATTACCTAAGATTATATACAGGGTTGAATGCCTGTCTTAAAGCAAAAATGGCCTCTTTAGACCTTTTTATCATGGGAAAACCCTTGAAATATTTGTGGGGTTGTAGGGAGCCCCTGCTATAATTACTATATCCACAGCTCACAGTACATTGGCATGGTGGCAAGTGTGAAAAATGCTTCTTACGTTGCTGGCCATTGGGAAGAAAGACACCCTTACAGATGATTAGTGTCAGTTAAATTGACCTGAGCGGCACAAATTCCGTTACTCAAGAATTCTATAGGAACCTCTGGAAGACTATAGGGTTCCATGGAACCGTGGTTGAGAAGCACTGGACTGTATATGATTAAAGCTGGAGATGTTTTTCTCAATAACACTAACAGCTTTGAGTTGAAGCAAAAACAATATCAAATATCTCAAGACTAAATAGTAAGTATTCTCCAATGGCACAGAAAGGACCAACCCATTCCACGAAGTAAATGCCATCTGAGATCAAATATACATTAGTTAGTACTATCTTTAATATTGTAGAACACTTACTATTTAATGTCTGCAATCCAATAATCTATAAAACTATGTACAGGTAGTATGAAACTACCTAAATATCCAACAACAGAAATCTTGGGCAATACTCATCAACCAAAGTTAACATTGTACTAATTATCCTTATGAATGTGATGTGTCTGATTATGTACACATTTCATGAATCATTACTACATGACAAATCCATTACCATCCCCATAAGTCATATAGGTCGGAAGAAAATGAAGAAACCTTTAAACCTTGAAATCAACCTTTACTTTTCTAAATCAGCCGTTGCCAACTGGAGGTCAACGAGAAAATTTTGGTGGTCCATAGAAAAAGGATACTTACCATCAACGTTTCCTTTTCCTGACCCCGCTGATCATGTCTCTATGGACACAACATTTGTTGTGTCCACAATTGTGCGCTACTGTCCCCCCAGGATGTTTAGGAAGCGGGGCTGAGCCTGCGATGGGAGAGTGGGGCGGGTTCTGCATCATCATTTCGCTCTGGGGGAAGTCCCCTTCGAGTGAAACATGCCTCAAAGTGCATGTGCGGGCTTTAAAATTATGAATGTAGTAATTTGTGAGGTCCAAAAGGTTGGTGGCCACTGTTCTAAATGGTAAGAAAGTGCCAGCCTAATACAAGACAGGAACCCTCATGTACTTGCATGTGTCTCTGCCCAGCAATTTTAGCTGTCTGGAAACACTTGCAGACTATGTTGAGGCCTAATGTTCCCCTCTGGATATTAAGCAGCACATTTATATGAAACTATCTGTGCAATGCCTTAAAAGTTCCAGTATTTCTAGGTTTTTGTGTGTGTCCTTTTCATACCGGGGGCATCAGCTAACATAATCACCAATTATGAATGATCTATTACTATTAACAGGCACTATTACTCCTGGCATATTTAAGTGGTGATAACAGGGGTCTATGGAGATCACTACATTGATGGTGGAGCTCTACATAGGAATATTTAGGATAAGTGGTGTATATTCAACACATTGGCTTCTCTTTATAAAACAGGGAATCAGACGTTCCTTCAAACATTCCCTCATAAAAATCTTCCAGGTCCAAATTTTTCAATGGCAGTAATTGATTGTCACCAGGGAATGTCAGATTGATTCTCTGGTCACCACTTTTATAAATTTGAGCTTATGCAGCCACAATAGAGGTAGATGCATATTCTACTTCCATATACGACAGTCAGGTACTCTTTTAAAATTTTCTGTCCTGTTGGCACATTAGTGTAAATATATGTATAATATAATATATGGAAGTCAACACCCTGATGGCCATTTTAAAAATGTGCCAATATAAAAGTGGTAATTTTATTTAGGTGTAGAAGAATGCAAATTGTTTTAAGAGAGTGTTACTTCTTTATAAATGTGTCCCCAAAGCTGAATATTGCATAAGTAATAATAGCGAAATTGCAAAAGTGGAAAGGGGGAGACTATATGTTGTTGTTTTTTGTAAGTCAAGATTTGCATGTTTGTGTACTCTTGGATCAGGGGCTTTGTGCCACTTGTCCTCGACTTGCTCCTTTTTTTGCCATTTCAGCATTCAATACAGGTGCATTTTCTATAAAACCTAATTGGAAATTGTTGCTAGTATGCAGAAGATGATGAAAATTTAATGCAGAATTCAAGGAATGGAATACACAGTTGAAATATGTTTGGCTAATGATTTGTCTTAGCCAGTCTCATATTCTAGTACCCCAGTCAGACCGCACATCCACGCCTTTGTTCTACATTACAGAGACATCACATTTACATAAAAAATGTAGAAATGATTTTGTTAGAATTTATTAGGATAACAAAGCTGTAAAAGAGGTTTTATTGGAACAGTTTTTTATTAGAAGGATACATTAATTTGTACATAAGCACTGACCTACTTTTGGCATTTTTTATCAATATAGATATTCCAACTTTGAATACTAGAGTAAGATGCAGCTGTCAAATTGACAGCCAGGAACTACGTATTACACTGCAACTGCAGCTCTTTCAATATAACACATAATATTTGTGCTTTTTCCTCTTTAATGATGGCACTCTACTGACTCTAGCTTTTTATTAAATACATTTCTTCAATTATCAAGGCATATTTTAGTTTTGACTGGATTTTGGTTTTCATTCTTTAAAGGATTTGAGACAGGATGGGGAATTCTAACAATACCCCTAACGTTGCCGTGCCACGATATCAGCGTCCATTGAACAAAACATATCACTGCTAACACCTGAACTCCCAGCATTCTCCACACTGCAAAGACCAGAGTTTGCTTTTAAACTGTGACAGATGGAGATTGTCCATGAGACTTGTCAAATAAGCCACACTGACAATCTCCATCTGTAGTAGTTTACATTGAAATTCTCGTCTTTCAGTGCAGGATCATCATGGGAGCGCAGGCACTGACATGTTTGTAAGTTTTCCTGCAGTCAAGGGGATCTCCGGCACAGCATTCTTGTGATTTAGGGAAAGGCGATTAACTGGGTAAATAACATATTTGGTCTTTAAATCTGATGTTTATTTTTGGCATTACAAATCTTAGAATGTTGCTATTTTAAAGCGAACCTATCACCACATTGTTATATTATATAAAAGGGTGGCTAAGTCTTTTAAATTATGAAAAAAGTGTTTCTTTAAAATGTTTTTTTAAATATTTTTTTTTTTTAATTTTGGTAGGACTCCTTCTCTTTGTCTTTACTACTGTGACGGTAAAACGGAATGGGAAACATGCAGCCTCCTGGGATACATATATCACATATCTCAGAAGGCCATACAGGCAATAGGCTTTCCTGGAATGTAAAAAAGCATGCACAGTGAGATTGGTACATTTTTTACATTTTTAGGAAGGAGCATCAAATGATCTCACACCTGTGCAGTGCAAGATCAGGTGACATAAGAAGAGGAACCAAGAAGAAGATGAACAAAGATGGCAGCGCCCAATGTCCAGTCCATGCTAGAAAGAAGTAGAAAGCTGGGCGAAGGACTGATAGGACTCGGTTTGACAAGGAATTAACCGCTTTACACCTATAACGGTAAGTTTTTTTACTGAAAGTTCTACCTTAAAAACAAATAAGATCGGATTGCTAGTGATTACATATCTAAAATGTACCCCACAAAAAAAAAATAATTTTACCTGCCCTCCTGTATGCTGTCATGACCATAATATAAACTGTCCTCTGTACCTTGTCAACATATTTTAGGTGTTGTATATATATATTTTTTTCAATCTATTTGCATGGAGTGCCTTATTGCCAATGACAATATATATATAAATTATATAATTCATAGATTGTTCATCTATATATTAGGTGCTATATATTGGCACCCAATATATATATATATTTATATATTTATTCAAATTATATAATTCATAGAATTCATCATAAAGAATATTTATACATAAAATATCATATTTTATATACTAAATGTATTTAACAAAGTGAAATAAACAGAAGCGTAATGCATTAGTCACTGCTTTTATTTAGACAGTAGTGCAATCATACTATATAGATCCAAATATCCACCCGTACTCCTTACCGCCGATAAGTAAGTCCAACAAAGTGGTTTCCATGGTGAAGGATGGATTAGACATGGCCCAGCACATTAGACAAAAGAGAGAAAAGCAACAGCATTCCTCTTCAAGTTAAAGGCTTTTAACCCAAAAGCTAAACAAAACACAAATTTCTTAGATCAATGTTTTGCAGGTCTCTATATTGAGCCAATATAGAGACCTGCAAAAATATATATTGTGTCCAATTCATGGATTAAATTCCAGTATTTTAACATATCCAAAGCTCATGCTTTTAGCGTGAAGAGAATAGAAATGAGTTATAACCTTTGTCAAGGTTTTATGTGTCTCTGTTGGAAAAGATTCACCCTAATGATCATTGTCATGGGGCAAAAAGAAATCCACATATGTCCAGTTGTCACTGGATCAGCAGTCCAAAGACTACCTTCTAAAAAGGGGATTTGCCCATTTGTAGAGTTTCATCTTGCCTGTTGTACCTTTGGCACAGTAAGTGCTTGGAAAGTTCCCCAATTGGTTCTAAGCTATGTACACTATACTAGATAATTGTCACTCAAGATGAATGAATTTCATTGTCTTATGCAAAAATCTGGAGCAGTGTTCCTCAACCAGAGTTCCATGGAACTCTATGGTTCTTCCAGAGTTCGCTAGGGGTTCCTAGGCAGTTTGGACCTTTTGTGTCAGTTTATCTGACACCAATGATCTTTTTGGCTATCTATAAGGTAAAATTCTTCTCAATCGCCAGCAATGTAAGAGGCACAATTTCCCACTGATCATCACACTAATGTACAGTGAGCTGTGGATATAGTTAAGTCTAAAAGGGGGTTCCCTGAAGACCTAAAAGTTAGTTCAAGGGTTTCCTCATATTGAAAACTTAGAGAAAGGCTCCAATGTATTTTATCAAATCTCTGTGGCAGATCTCTGAAATGAAACTGGTACAACCTCTGTAATATCTTATGAAGGAGGATGCAGTGGGGTACCTCCTGCTTCTCCTCCTCTCTCCATAGAACTGAACAGTTTATTGCAGTGTTGCTGGAAATTATCATGAAACATCGTTTCCAGCTTTAGAAATTAGACATTTGTACATAGCCTGGAAAGTAAGAAAAATGTTGGGGTCAGACATTCCCAGGCCATTTAAAACTAGGGATGAGTAAGGCCCGTTTTTAAAACACGATCTTGCGGCGAAAGCATTCCTCAGCCAATCAGAGAGCACTAGAGGTTTTGAATGAGGAAACTTGTCCCCATTTAACCTCTAGTGCGGGAGATCACACACAGGATTCCCAGGGCTGCATGAACGAATGCAGGCCTGAGAATCCACTTCGATCCCGGGGCACTAGAGGTTAATTAACCTCTAGTGCCCGGGGGATCGCAGTGGAACTGCAGAAGAGTTTCTCCATTGAGAGTTAATCTGGAGTTCAGTTTCCACGGTCACTCGACTGATAAGTACAGCCCAGTGACCGTGGGAACTGTGCGGTCACAGCTTATTGGAGGAGGCACGCGAGTGCATCCAATCGGCTGTGACTGCTGGCAAACTCTCAATGGAGTTGGTTCGGCAAAATTTCGCGGACCCATCAGAAGTTCGAGGAAATTTTCGCGAGAATGCCATCCCTATT
The DNA here is from genome assembly GCF_032062135.1 of Pyxicephalus adspersus. Taxonomy (NCBI): domain Eukaryota; kingdom Metazoa; phylum Chordata; class Amphibia; order Anura; family Pyxicephalidae; genus Pyxicephalus; species Pyxicephalus adspersus. The sequence goes on from NW_027317062.1 coordinate 16,152, forward strand.
CATAACTAGAAAAATAGTTTAAGAGGAATCCTAAGTTATATTTGACTTTTGTGATATTCTCATTTAGTTTAAAAAAACAGTGACAACGCTTTTGTACCATCACCAGGGCTCTTTTAGATCATTACAATAGAAAAGGGATTAGGGCCATTTATTGTGAATGTCACCCCAACACACTGCACAGAACTGGGCATTGCACTACAGCACAGCATAATTTCGTCCGTTATGGTGCACTGCACTAAAAAAATGTTTTTTAAAAAGTTGAAATGAGTGGGCTGCCTTACACAGCACATTTTAATGCAGGGGAATGTGCTAACACAACTCATGTTGTAAAGAAATCTTTTAGGATAATTACAATATCCACAGCTCACAGTACATTGGTATAGTGGTCAGTGGGAAGAATACCTCTTACTTTGCCGGTCAATAGGAAAAATTTCATCTTTACACATAGCCAAAAGGATCATTAGTTTCAGTAAAAACTGAGGCACAAATTTTCCAGTGCTCAAGAAAACCTGATTGAGAAACATTGGTCTAGTGGTTAATCTACAACTCTGAAAATTTGGTACAACAGCATAAACATAAAAGAGCAAATTTTTTAAATTGTGAATTTAGTTTATCAAAAATTGCTTTAAGGTAAATGTTCTTTACCAATAACACATGGGAATATCCATGAGGGTGAATACATTATGTAGGACTTGTATGTGCTCATTTTAAATATTATACTTTCCAATTAAATGTACTTCATGATTAAATATTCTACCTGTCTGTGAATGCATAGCATATGTGGCTTTGTTTCAAGTTGGATCTTGTTTAACATAATGAATAATTTACACCAGGCTGTAAAAATAAAGTATGTGTGAAATTCTACCAATAAATGTGCACATATGACTATGCATGTGATGGTGCTTACATTTGCTCAAGAACAACAAGGATGACAAATTGAAGTAAACTTTGTAAGTTTAGCTTTGGGTGTATTTATCAATGTTTTTTTTTTTATTTAAGATTGACACCAACTTGTAGACAAGATTCACTCATTTTTCTAATGGTATCAAATGTGAACAATGGCATCAATGCATCTGGGAAGGATGAGCTTTTTGAGCATTATGTTGTGTTCTTCATGAGGATGAGATTTTTTCAATATAATTGTAGGTGAACCGGGGTAGATATGGATTGTTGAAGCCCTAGCTAAGATTTAAAGCCAGAAAAGAAGAATGTGAGAATTGAATGAGCTGAGCAGGCAGGTACACAATGTGAATTAGTGCAACTCATTATTCCCCATAACCATTGGGCCCTTTCATACCCACTTTAGGCTTGGCTACTTCCAGGACACTTTTGTAAACTGTGTTGCCTTCACTTGAGTGGGAGCAATGGGGGGCATTGTTGAGCCTACAGGGTCTAAAATGGCCCTTAGAGACAAAGAAATACTATATTTTGCACCCTTCAGTAGACTGACTATTGAAGTACACACAGAAAAACATGTGACACAAGCTGTTTGGCTGGAAATCTGCTTTTAAAAGTAATGCTGGTATTGGAAGATATCCCAAAAAGTGTCCAACAGTAAAGACTAAATCTTAAACAATGCCAAAAAAATTAAAGATGCGTGTTGTTTAGCCAGAATCTGCTGCAAGAAAAACTCCAGAATATACAACCCTGGGGTCAGCGAATGGCAGCTTTGCTATTGTCCATTGTAAACAATACTGCATGTTCTTCTGCTGCCATTTCAGAGATGGGGAAATTATATAAAAAAAGAGGCTACAATGATTTAGAAAGCTCCAGCAGTAAATATTGTACTGGTAAATGCAGCAATGAAGTTGAGTTAAATACATCGTTATTGACATTTATGCGACTAGATGGGAGGTTTTTCTCTAACAAAATTGCTTCACCCACTGTAGTGACAACAAAACACTAAAGCATATCCAAATTACACATAATTGCAAAACTCAAAACACTGAAGACGCCTCTTGCATACCAAGTCGGAACATAGTTGAGTATTAAAAGTCTGGTGGCAGCTGGCAGGAGACTCACAGACTGTGTTAATTGTAGCAAGGAAGATTGAAAAAAGAACACTTAACTAGTGATGTGCTGCCACCATTCTATATTTCTGAATCTGTTTTCTAAAACCCTAGCCAAGACAACAGACCGGGAGGAACAATACTATGTCTGAGGGTTAAAGACTCAACATTGCTTTAGAAAATGGGGCAGTTGTAGAGGAATAGGGCATGATACTGTGACAATGAAATATCTGCAGTCAGGTTACAAAAGGTCTAAGCCATACTAAACTCTGAATTTCTGACTATATATTCAAAATCTAGCCTTTATATGTCAAATGTTATGGACAAATTATTTGAAGTTATTGTAAAAGATCAGCAGAAAGGAACATGGCGATTGGGTGTTTGCCCCTTGGACCAGTGCCTGTAAGAAATGTAGGACAATGGTCCTAAAGCTCTAACCCTCTCACTAAGCCACCCTGGAACTCTAACCCTCTCACTAAGCCACCCTGGAACGCTAACCCTCTCACTAAGCCACCTAGGAACTCTAACCCTCTCACTAAGCTACCCTGGAGCTCTAACCCTCTCACTAAGCCACCCTGGAAATCTAACCCTCTCACTAAACCACCCTGGAACTCTAACCCTCTCACTAAGCCACCCTGGAACTCTAACCCTCTCACTAAGCCACCCTGGAACTCTAACCCTCTCACTAAGCCACCCTGGAACTTTAACCCTCTCACTAGCCCTCCCTGTAACAAATGCCCTCCCTAGAACCTTTACTCTCACACTAACCCTCCCCTACACTGATTCCCCTGGAACACTAATCTTCTCTGCAAAACCAACCTAAATATTCGGCTGTGTTTATATTCTGTAATGTCTTTACAGCTAAAAAATGAACAAAGCCATATGCCTGCAAAGTATAGTTTAAAAAGGCTAAAGCTCAGCAATTACAGAACTGTATTGTATAAATCCAGCCAATATAAACTATAGAAAAATTCAGCCATAGTTAATTACTTTGATATCATTTTTATGAGACTGTTCCTTTAATATTTAAGCAGATCAGTTGAATTTACAATATTGAATTAATTATGCATTATGTAGATAGTGCTGGCAAGAAGAAATGGTGTGGATATCTATGTATCCAGTAATTAACCTTCATTATTATTGCTGTCTATAAACTGACCTCGTAGATCCCATTAAGGGAACTGTGTGAAAACCTTGTGGGTTTAAATTAAAACCTACTCACTGAAACAGCACCTGTTATATCTGCTATGCAACAAACCTGACAGATGTTCTCTCACTGCACACTTTCTATCAGACTTTTTTTAAGCCTGGCCAATAAAATTAAAAACACCAAAGTGCACTAAATGAGATTAAAAGGAACGAAATGGTCAAATATGAAATTGTACATTATACAGTTTGTGCATGAAATGGCCTAATGTTGGTCCTAGCTCCCTTGCCTGCCAAATCCAAAGGCCCCATTCACATAATGTGCTGCTGTTTTGCCCCTGATATAATGCAATGTGTTACCGTGCCTAAAGGCATGCTATGATAAGACAACATATTTATTTTTAATGATCTGACAGATCATCTTATACATTGAAATACAGTCACGAACAACACACAATGGTTCACATTGAGAGTTGGACACTGCTTAGGTACTTCGGGGTGCCATTAGAAATAAATCACAACACATGACACTGTGTGTAAGTAATGAATGGTATTGCACAGCAATATAGGTAATGGAGAAAAGGGGTTAGATTTTAACGTATTTCCCTCTAGCCCTATAACTGAACATAATAGAAAAGCAGACCAGTGTGCTCACACCTTTCCTGTGTTGGCTTCAGGCTGCTCCCTGCCCAGTGGTTTCTCTGCGCTGTGATGAAAGAAGAATCCAGGATGGCATGAGACAGTATGGAAGCCAGATGTGGAACCTGACCTCTTATTTTAATGCAGCATTATGGTGTTTGCAATCGTGCAACTGCTATGAAATTATTTCAAATTTATAGTCAGAGTTCGAATTGTGTTGATAAAAAAATCTTGTTAAAATTCTTGCTTCTTCAGTCATGCTCTTCTATTTGCAGTATTCTAAATCACTCAGAATAACATTGTTTTGACATGGTAAAAATTAATTTACAGAAAAAGAGTCGTGCTGGCAATAGACAGACAGATTGTTGTCAGATGTGGGATAGACAAAAAGAAAGAAATTCCATATGTACAAAACTGATGAGAGTGATAGAAGAGAGACATCTCAATCTTCCCTTGCATGTCTTCCCATTGATTTGATAGTCATACTTTGAATTTGTTGTTAGATTATCATTCTCAATTTTCTCCTCCTATTATCTAAAAAATGCTCAATGACCAAGGGCTAAGGAAATAGGTCACAATTCATGTTTAAGTTACCAGGAGAACCAAAACTGAATAGACTGCAGAAAACTGGTATGTTAATAACCACCCGCCATGCCAGTCCATGCCTCCCCCCGCCAATATAGTCACACTGCTGTCAATGCCTGCATATAAAAAGTGTGATCTTCTACTAGGATACAAATATTAATCACAGAGATGTTTATTCACACATTCTGAAAGGTGTCATCAACACAGCCAGTGGCTACTGTCTAAAAATGTAGATACAGATCCTTAAATATTTATATCCTTAACACACCCTAGATTACTTTGATTACTGGATCTTTAAATTCATCCTTAACCCAGAAAAATGTGCTGCTGGTTAGTAGTTTGTCACAGTAGAATAAAACCCAACTGAAACTTTTAGATAAAGTATGTAGATACAAGAAAGTTGCTGTTTTTAGTAATTTTATTGAGCGCCAGCCCAACAGAAAGGATTAGCTACAGAAAGGATTGTTGGCCTCTGCGTGGAAACAGTGGTTTCTCTATGGTGGTTTGACACCCCCTTGGTAAATTAGAGGATTGAGGCCATCCGACTATCCACAGCTCGATGAGTGTAATATTCAGATTTTATTTTTCAAGGAAAACCCAAGCCAAAAAGCATTACCAAGCAATTAAGGTGGTAAGCCTTTATGGCATTGTGGGAATCTCAAACCTGTCCTACTTCTCCCTAGTGAGGATATTAAGTAAGCTTGACTGAACTTAATATTCAGAAGCATATTCTGAATATCTGAAAATGAATACCATTTAAGATACCCTACAATCAAAGTTTAAACAGCCCCTCACTGACCTCCCTAGCTGCAAACACTGTTGATCAATTCATCCTCAAAGTTACTTCTAACTCGTCTTAGCAGGGCAGCTCATCCTTCTTCCTCTTCCCAGAGCTAGTGTTCTGTATTTATATTAAAGCTGAACTACAGCTTTATCTTTCTTTTTTACATTTTTGTAGATGGTCTTCTCTTTTCCTGCAATATGTTAGACTAGTTTCATTGCCCTCTACACTGTGACATACACACAACAAGCATTAGAAGAAATTAGGAGGGATCATCCAGCCTAATCCTTCTCATCTCTGATGTCCTGGCCTTCACCATTCAGCTATTTACTTACTATCTTGTCAGTAATGTAGTTGAGGCTTTCTTTGTAGATGCTTTTAAAGTGTCCTGTGTACAAATGTTGTGGAATGCTAAAGTTTCGGTACAGTGTGATAAAGACAGTGCTGTGACCTGCAAAAGCCCATGTCCTTGCAAATATAGTGTTTATATTACACAAACTTCTGCAACATACACTTAGTGGAGTCACAAAGCAAATAAGTGTGTCATGGTACTACAGGGCTGTACCTCCTGTGCTAACTATGTGACCGCACAATCACAGTCACAATACAAAGATGCTGAAGTTGGTAATTTATTGTGCTGTCAACAGTGGCAGAGGAGAACTGATAACAAGGATTAGTGAAGAAATGGTTGAGAGGTGAGCTCAGGATATCGGGAAGGTTTGCCAAATGTTAAGCATTCAAGGTTTCACTCCTATTTAGGGCTCCATTAAAAACATTTCCCCTTCATTTATGTATTTAAGGCAATGTTTTACAAGACAGGACATGGGGGATATCTGCTAAAATTCATGTGTCAGTTTTCAACTCTTCCTGAAGAATTACATCCTAATGCTATGTAAGGGCCCCTTTCAGACATGTGGTCAAAAATCATGTGCTTTTTAGTGTCAACCATAATGCTTGACACTTTGCTGTATGGTTGAGTGCAATTGTGGTGCTGTTTAAGTAAGAACTTGCACAAAATGGCAGCATAGTTCAGCCTTCTGTATAATGATGTGGTCAACTGTAAGCCTGAAATGGCACTATGACCATCTTATCAATAATGGTGAAAAGACCAACCACCTCCTGAAGAAACCTCAATTTACAATGTTCCACCAAATGAAGGGTATGTAACATCTGTATGGCTAACAAATGCATATGTACATTATTTTTTTTAGTTTATGGCTTGTATACGTTATTTTTTATCCTTATTTAAAAAATCTTAAAATATTTGCAAAAAAACACTCCAAAAACTAAAGTAAGGCAACAAATAAATATTTTCTAAAAGCTTTCAGTAAAAAGTAAATTGCACGTAGATTTCCTATTATTCATTTTAAAACTCCAGTCTAATCATGAACACATAGCAGTATTCTAAGTCCAGTTCCTAAAACGTGATACTCCCCTGGCGTTGCATGCTTGAGGAAAGTCGAACTTTCCAGTTTTCTTAATAAAAATACTTTAACTAACTTTGAAAACAAAATAAAGCCCCCGAACACAACGGGCTGGCATTGCTGCGCCGCACTTGAGTCTCTTCTGTGTAGAAGAGGAAAGCTAACAGAGAATTTGTAAGCAGATTTAATGCTCCCCCAAAGGAATTTATCGTATGTAAAACAAATATTGTTTTAACTCCATTAATAATTGATAGCTTGCCAGCACAGATCCTTACCGCATTAAGGGAATTGGAAATTAAGGCTAAGACACTACTTTAAGAAAATATCCTAATGAATAATTAATTTTGCTTCGGTCTATTGAAAACAAAATGAGATTACATCTTAGTTCTAACTTTCTAGTAAGCAAATGTATTCCTACATGACAGAATGCGCTCGTAAATAGAAAGTACATTGCGGAGTTCTCAGCAGCCAGCAGACGATCCCTCTGTCATTAAATTAGCGGAAATCTAGTCTTCCATTGCAATTAGATAAAGCAGTGTATGCTACATGATACAGAAATGGGAGCTGATTAAAAACAGAATTTCTTTGGATTTTTTTAAAGCGGAACTCTGAGTATAACATATATACTGAAATATAAACTGAGGTACCAACTTTTACATAAAAAAGTACTTTGATTCAAGTATAAACCTAGGGCACGAAATGTGTCTTTCACTGCTAACATTTATTGCAGTAATCAACAGAAATGGCAATAAAATTATTGTGAATAAGTATTATCATAATGTGTTATTTTTTAAATATTTGTTGAAGGAAAATAAAAAATCACATGAGCTCAGTCTGTTTATTTATTTATTTTTTTTTTGTTTTACAAATTGCGTTCTTTTAACAGGTACAAGTTTCTTTCTCACTTTTGAGTTTGGTTTTAATGGGTCATTTGCTTCTAAATGCATTTGGCACTAATATTGTCTTCCAGTAGATGGTGCTGTGTTCTTATATAAAGTGTGTAACAAACTCAGATGGCAGAAGTTTGTTACACTTTACGCTGTGCAATCTAGTCATGTGACTAAATATATATCAAGTTTCTTTCATGGTTTATAAATCTTGGTTTATACTCAAAAATATATTTTCCTAACTAATAATAGTCATAGAAAAAAGTCAGTTACCAGTTACCAGTTACTAAATTCGTAGTCATGTCATGTGACAGATTACTAGTCTTTTATTTTCTTCAGTGCAGAGGGTTCATTTTGTGTTTCCACGTACCAATGAACACCAATGAGGGACTTACATGGCGTTATGTAAAAATCAGGTTCAAGGGTCATTTATTTTTTAACTAGTAAGTGTGTGGGGCCGTGGCTGCCAAGGACCTTAATAACAGCTTTAAATTAATATTTATATTTCAAAAAAGATTAAATACTTTTGAAATTCTAATAAAAATGGTAAAGATCATTAAATAGATACACTAATGCAGCTCTGTAACCATTAATACATCAATAAATGTATTTTTTTTTTATTTAGGAAGAATAGTATTTTACATTAGTATTTGACCCAAGATCAGCCTCTTGCAGCCCATTAAGAGGTGGGTTGGAGCATTAAAGGACGAAAAAGCCAGGAATCACTCAGTTCATGTGTTTAAAAACCATATGCAGATAGGGAAAAACATGATGGAGAGAGGTCATTTTACCATTTCAGTTTTCACTGTCCAGTCACAGGCTTGGGCAGGTTCATGGCAGCCTGGGTTTAGAGAAATTGTGTTAAATGATGAAAGTTATCAGACTATGGACTTCCAGTGGTGGAAAGAAGTACTGCATAGGACAGTTCTGGATTAAAGATGCATTTTGCATAAAAAGGTGGTTTCTCATTTTGTCTATTAAAGAGCAGTTCCTTTTTACTTACTTTTTATTATGTGTGGCTGAAGTTCTACTTTAAATAAAAAAGGTAGCCTAAGTCCTGCATTTTTTGGTAGTATCTGTGGGAAAGTATACCCAGAATACTGATAAACTACCCCGTACTACCCGGTGGGCTCCAATAGTGATCAGATCAAAGCAGTAATCAAAATTTTCCTAAAGAGAGATAACAGCCCATGAACATGTGAAGCTGCCAAATTCTTTCAATAAAATTCATTTATTGTGTACGATTGGTGTTATGCAATAAAAAACCGGTAACTAGCTTCCTATTTAAAATATGTCTAACCTGATTAACAAAAATGTAACATATTGCAGCTTTTCAGTCTCTATATGTAGTGGCTGCATTCAATGTTTTATTTTAGGCTACCAACATTTTTTTCAAGTTCAGAAAACCACATATGGATTCTGCCAGAAACCCACTGCTGCTGTAACCTGAACTAAGATCTCAAACAATAATTCTAGCTTTTTTAAATCCCCTTTGTGAACCACAGAATATATTTCCAATGGCATAGAGAAAAGAAGGGGCTCTTTTGTCATCCGGTTCTAAGAAGATAATGCTGCCCCTTGTCACAAAAAGTACAGAGAAGTGAGCGTGGCCATCTTAGGACAGGAAGTGTGTTACTGGGGGGACCCATAGTTAAAAAGTAGAAAAGCTAAATAAAAAAAAATATGAACCTACCACATCGTGGGTTAATTATGGAGGTTTAGAAGCACTTTAAGCCCTGTCATAACCTGTTGGCAGTGATAGATGACTGTAAAAGAGTTTGCAGTGGCGGTCATTGTGGCTATTCTGGGATGCACAATACTACAACTGGGAGCGGTGAGAAGCAAGCTAGTGATAGTGATGAAGTCCTTGTCAACTGCATTTTAGCTTGTGTTACTCTTCCAAGTTTTTGTCTCGGTTATATTATTATTTTTTATCTGGATGGCTGCTTTTATCCTTATTATTGGATCAGGTCATAAAATGACAACCTCTATTGTGTGTAGTCAAATCATCCATTTTCTTTCAGTCAGTTCTCCTTGACACTGTTCTGACCAGCAATTTTAAATGAAAGAGCAAGGATAGAAAAAGATTCTGATGCTATTGTATGAGTATATTTATTTTCTGCAAAACAAATGCATAGCAATATGCATTAGGGCAGATAATGGAAGCAGATTGGGGTGGGGGTGGAGAGGACTGTTTTACTTGCCAAGAGATTTATAATTTTTTTTAGTTAGCTTTATGATCTAGCACAACTCTTCCAAAAAGTTCAAAAAGTAAGTGCCAGAACAGTCTTGTGAATCAACATATGAATGCGATTTTTTCATTTGCAGAAGAACATAAATGCAATTGAAACATCACATTATTCTCTAAATTAAAAAAACCTCCTATTTATTTTATTATGGTCTGATAACATCTATAAAACTCAAAAAATAGTGAAAGGCAATGGTCAACTGGAAAATGGGTTTAACTCCCAAAAAGCATTGTTTTCTAAAGCTCTTCCCATGCTGCATTAATGGACAGGTAATATATTTTCTTCAATAGTTTTATAGGAAAAATGTAACATGTCAACGAGTTTCCATACTTGTATTCGAGTCCCAACGACAACGAGTCCCAACTTGTGTTCCTACTACTTCAAACCCCTGTCAGATATCATGTTCTATTCCTGGGTTGGCAAGTTTCACGAAGAACACCCCTCCATCAAACTGATTAAACCAATACTTCTCAAACTTTATTTTATCTCAGAGGAACCTTTCAAATATTTTTCAGGTTTAGGTATAGTTTGTAAAAAGTAATAATTGAGGGTCGGTAGGAAGAATGCCAATTCCATTGGTGGTTATTGAGTGCACTACGTGGGGATTCATAATACCACCCTTGGCAGCATGTCATTGGCTTTTTCAAGTTGTGTTAAGGTCAATTGGTGTTGGACAGAAAGTCAACCAAAAACTGTTCAAGGAAGCTCATTTCACCCTGTGGATTCGTGGTTCCATAGATCCATGATTGAGAATGGCTGAATCAAAGAGTCATCACTATAATGATTGTCCTCCTTTACCACAGTGGACCCTAATAGGCATTTGTACCAAGTAGGGGCACTTCGTTTTCTGATTTCTGTAAATAGTTTAAAGAGAGGCTAAAGGGCTCTCACTAGGTTAATTTAAAATCCATCTAATGTTTTTATTGTAATAAATACACAATTGAATTCATTGGAGCTATTTACATATGCAAGGAATTCAGCTTTAAAAAATTGTATCTATCATATTGCACGCTATGTTTATTCATTATTTATCAGTAGTGAGTAGGTCAGCTCTCTGCTGGGGGGTATGTGTTTATGGGCTCTTTGTCTGGTTACCACTAGAAATGTTAGGAATTATTTAAGACGTTTTCTAATTTGTTTACAACTGCTGTGCCCAAAGATTTCTGCTAAATATTTAATCTTCCAGTTCATGACAAAAAAGCCTTTATATTCAGTTACCTCTGGTGTGTTTATTATAGTAAATAATATATCCACAGGCAGTCCAGTAAAAATCTCACATAGCTCTGAAGCTGAGAAATATTAGTCATAAAATAAATGATCAGCAGAATGTAACTTATAGGTTTCTCCTTGTTCTGAATACTTTGCTATCTAATATTATCATGTAGGATTTTTATATCAATATATCATATCCTTAAAACCCCTCTAAGGCCTTGTACCTCCAACCATGGGCGCTGGTAACCCCCAGATCCTTTTCTCCCCTTTACATATACAAGTTGAAGCTACACACCACTGTTCCCTTGTCTAAAGAAAACTGTGAGCAGTGACAGAACACTCCATTCATTTTCCCCCACTGACCCATTTGCCTTTGCTAGGGTCTCCTTAATCATAAAGCCATATTGCCCACTTTTAGCAACCATTTTATGCAATAAAATGTAAGTGAAAATGAATTTGGATGCATGCTATCATTCACATTGTGTCATATTTGACATTACAATATTTGATATAAACAATTTATTCAGTAGAGGGTGCAATTACCTATTACCTAAGATTATATACAGGGTTGAATGCCTGTCTTAAAGCAAAAATGGCCTCTTTAGACCTTTTTATCATGGGAAAACCCTTGAAATATTTGTGGGGTTGTAGGGAGCCCCTGCTATAATTACTATATCCACAGCTCACAGTACATTGGCATGGTGGCAAGTGTGAAAAATGCTTCTTACGTTGCTGGCCATTGGGAAGAAAGACACCCTTACAGATGATTAGTGTCAGTTAAATTGACCTGAGCGGCACAAATTCCGTTACTCAAGAATTCTATAGGAACCTCTGGAAGACTATAGGGTTCCATGGAACCGTGGTTGAGAAGCACTGGACTGTATATGATTAAAGCTGGAGATGTTTTTCTCAATAACACTAACAGCTTTGAGTTGAAGCAAAAACAATATCAAATATCTCAAGACTAAATAGTAAGTATTCTCCAATGGCACAGAAAGGACCAACCCATTCCACGAAGTAAATGCCATCTGAGATCAAATATACATTAGTTAGTACTATCTTTAATATTGTAGAACACTTACTATTTAATGTCTGCAATCCAATAATCTATAAAACTATGTACAGGTAGTATGAAACTACCTAAATATCCAACAACAGAAATCTTGGGCAATACTCATCAACCAAAGTTAACATTGTACTAATTATCCTTATGAATGTGATGTGTCTGATTATGTACACATTTCATGAATCATTACTACATGACAAATCCATTACCATCCCCATAAGTCATATAGGTCGGAAGAAAATGAAGAAACCTTTAAACCTTGAAATCAACCTTTACTTTTCTAAATCAGCCGTTGCCAACTGGAGGTCAACGAGAAAATTTTGGTGGTCCATAGAAAAAGGATACTTACCATCAACGTTTCATTTTCCTGACCCCGCTGATCATGTCTCTATGGACACAACATTTGTTGTGTCCACAATTTTGCGCTACTGTCCCCCCAGGATGTTTACGAAGCGGGGCTGAGCCTGCGATGGGAGAGTGGGGCGGGTTCTGCATCATCATTTCGCTCTGGGGGAAGTCCCCTTCGAGTGAAACATGCCTCAAAGTGCATGTGCGGGCTTTAAAATTATGAATGTAGTAATTTGTGAGGTCCAAAAGGTTGGTGGCCACTGTTCTAAATGGTAAGAAAGTGCCAGCCTAATACAAGACAGGAACCCTCATGTACTTGCATGTGTCTCTGCCCAGCAATTTTAGCTGTCTGGAAACACTTGCAGACTATGTTGAGGCCTAATGTTCCCCTCTGGATAGTAAGCAGCACATTTATATGAAACTATCTGTGCAATGCCTTAAAAGTTCCAGTATTTCTAGGTTTTTGTGTGTGTCCTTTTCATACCGGGGGCATCAGCTAACATAATCACCAATTATGAATGATCTATTACTATTAACAGGCACTATTACTCCTGGCATATTTAAGTGGTGATAACAGGGGTCTATGGAGATCACTACATTGATGGTGGAGCTCTACATAGGAATATTTAGGATAAGTGGTGTATATTCAACACATTGGCTTCTCTTTATAAAACAGGGAATCAGACGTTCCTTCAAACATTCCCTCATAAAAATCTTCCAGGTCCAAATTTTTCAATGGCAGTAATTGATTGTCACCAGGGAATGTCAGATTGATTCTCTGGTCACCACTTTTATAAATTTGAGCTTATGCAGCCACAATAGAGGTAGATGCATATTCTACTTCCATATACGACAGTCAGGTACTCTTTTAAAATTTTCTGTCCTGTTGGCACATTAGTGTAAATATATGTATAATATAATATATGGAAGTCAACACCCTGATGTCCTTTTTAAAAATGTGCCAATATAAAAGTGGTAATTTTATTTAGGTGTAGAAGAATGCAAATTGTTTTAAGAGAGTGTTACTTCTTTATAAATGTGTCCCCAAAGCTGAATATTGCATAAGTAATAATAGCGAAATTGCAAAAGTGGAAAGGGGGAGACTATATGTTGTTGTTTTTTGTAAGTCAAGATTTGCATGTTTGTGTACTCTTGGATCAGGGGCTTTGTGCCACTTGTCCTCGACTTGCTCCTTTTTTTGCCATTTCAGCATTCAATACAGGTGCATTTTCTATAAAACCTAATTGGAAATTGTTGCTAGTATGCAGAAGATGATGAAAATTTAATGCAGAATTCAAGGAATGGAATACACAGTTGAAATATGTTTGGCTAATGATTTGTCTTAGCCAGTCTCATATTCTAGTACCCCAGTCAGACCGCACATCCACGCCTTTGTTCTACATTACAGAGACATCACATTTACATAAAAAATGTAGAAATGATTTTGTTAGAATTTATTAGGATAACAAAGCTGTAAAAGAGGTTTTATTGGAACAGTTTTTTATTAGAAGGATACATTAATTTGTACATAAGCACTGACCTACTTTTGGCATTTTTTATCAATATAGATATTCCAACTTTGAATACTAGAGTAAGATGCAGCTGTCAAATTGACAGCCAGGAACTACGTATTACACTGCAACTGCAGCTCTTTCAATATAACACATAATATTTGTGCTTTTTCCTCTTTAATGATGGCACTCTACTGACTCTAGCTTTTTATTAAATACATTTCTTCAATTATCAAGGCATATTTTAGTTTTGACTGGATTTTGGTTTTCATTCTTTAAAGGATTTGAGACAGGATGGGGAATTCTAACAATACCCCTAACGTTGCCGTGCCACGATATCAGCGTCCATTGAACAAAACATATCACTGCTAACACCTGAACTCCCAGCATTCTCCACACTGCAAAGACCAGAGTTTGCTTTTAAACTGTGACAGATGGAGATTGTCCATGAGACTTGTCAAATAAGCCACACTGACAATCTCCATCTGTAGTAGTTTACATTGAAATTCTCGTCTTTCAGTGCAGGATCATCATGGGAGCGCAGGCACTGACATGTTTGTAAGTTTTCCTGCAGTCAAGGGGATCTCCGGCACAGCATTCTTGTGATTTAGGGAAAGGCGATTAACTGGGTAAATAACATATTTGGTCTTTAAATCTGATGTTTATTTTTGGCATTACAAATCTTAGAATGTTGCTATTTTAAAGCGAACCTATCACCACATTGTTATATTATATAAAAGGGTGGCTAAGTCTTTTAAATTATGAAAAAAGTGTTTCTTTAAAATGTTTTTTTAAATATTTTTTTTTTTTAATTTCGGTAGGACTCCTTCTCTTTGTCTTTACTACTGTGACGGTAAAACGGAATGGGAAACATGCAGCCTCCTGGGATACATATATCACATATCTCAGAAGGCCATACAGGCAATAGGCTTTCCTGGAATGTAAAAAAGCATGCACAGTGAGATTGGTACATTTTTTACATTTTTAGGAAGGAGCATCAAATGATCTCACACCTGTGCAGTGCAAGATCAGGTGACATAAGAAGAGGAACCAAGAAGAAGATGAACAAAGATGGCAGCGCCCAATGTCCAGTCCATGCTAGAAAGAAGTAGAAAGCTGGGCGAAGGACTGATAGGACTCGGTTTGACAAGGAATTAACCGCTTTACACCTATAACGGTAAGTTTTTTTACTGAAAGTTCTACCTTAAAAACAAATAAGATCGGATTGCTAGTGATTACATATCTAAAATGTACCCCACAAAAAAAAAATAATTTTACCTGCCCTCCTGTATGCTGTCATGACCATAATATAAACTGTCCTCTGTACCTTGTCAACATATTTTAGGTGTTGTATATATATATTTTTTTCAATCTATTTGCATGGAGTGCCTTATTGCCAATGACAATATATATATAAATTATATAATTCATAGATTGTTCATCTATATATTAGGTGCTATATATTGGCACCCAATATATATATATATTTATATATTTATTCAAATTAGATAATTCATAGAATTCATCATAAAGAATATTTATACATAAAATATCATATTTTATATACTAAATGTATTTAACAAAGTGAAATAAACAGAAGCGTAATGCATTAGTCACTGCTTTTATTTAGACAGTAGTGCAATCATACTATATAGATCCAAATATCCACCCGTACTCCTTACCGCCGATAAGTAAGTCCAACAAAGTGGTTTCCATGGTGAAGGATGGATTAGACATGGCCCAGCACATTAGACAAAAGAGAGAAAAGCAACAGCATTCCTCTTCAAGTTAAAGGCTTTTAACCCAAAAGCTAAACAAAACACAAATTTCTTAGATCAATGTTTTGCAGGTCTCTATATTGAGCCAATATAGAGACCTGCAAAAATATATATTGTGTCCAATTCATGGATTAAATTCCAGTATTTTAAGATATCCAAAGCTCATGCTTTTAGCGTGAAGAGAATACAAATGAGTTATAACCTTTGTCAAGGTTTTATGTGTCTCTGTTGGAAAAGATTCACCCTAATGATCATTGTCATGGGGCAAAAAGAAATCCACATATGTCCAGTTGTCACTGGATCAGCAGTCCAAAGACTACCTTCTAAAAAGGGGATTTGCCCATTTGTAGAGTTTCATCTTGCCTGTTGTACCTTTGGCACAGTAAGTGCTTGGAAAGTTCCCCAATTGGTTATAAGCTATGTACACTATACTAGATAATTGTCACTCAAGATGAATGAATTTCATTGTCTTATGCAAAAATCTGGAGCAGTGTTCCTCAACCAGAGTTCCATGGAACTCTATGGTTCTTCCAGAGTTCGCTAGGGGTTCCTAGGCAGTTTGGACCTTTTGTGTCAGTTTATCTGACACCAATGATCTTTTTGGCTATCTATAAGGTAAAATTCTTCTCAATCGCCAGCAATGTAAGAGGCACAATTTCCCACTGATCATCACACTAATGTACAGTGAGCTGTGGATATAGTTAAGTCTAAAAGGGGGTTCCCTGAAGACCTAAAAGTTAGTTCAAGGGTTTCCTCATATTGAAAACTTAGAGAAAGGCTCCAATGTATTTTATCAAATCTCTGTGGCAGATCTCTGAAATGAAACTGGTACAACCTCTGTAATATCTTATGAAGGAGGATGCAGTGGGGTACCTCCTGCTTCTCCTCCTCTCTCCATAGAACTGAACAGTTTATTGCAGTGTTGCTGGAAATTATCATGAAACATCGTTTCCAGCTTTAGAAATTAGACATTTGTACATAGCCTGGAAAGTAAGAAAAATGTTGGGGTCAGACATTCCCAGGCCATTTAAAACTAGGGATGAGTAAGGCCCGTTTTTAAAACACGATCTTGCGGCGAAAGCATTCCTCAGCCAATCAGAGAGCACTAGAGGTTTTGAATGAGGAAACTTGTCCCCATTTAACCTCTAGTGCGGGAGATCACACACAGGATTCCCAGGGCTGCATGAACGAATGCAGGCCTGAGAATCCACTTC
>NW_027317063.1:0-33000 GCF_032062135.1 Pyxicephalus adspersus
AGCAGAGGGTTGACTTTACTGGTGTGATCAAAAAACAACAAAGACAGAGATTTAAGCAGGGTTTTTGGCACAAACGGTGTATTAAACATACATTAACAATGTTTATAATAGGATTTGTCAATTATAAAAGGCCACTGTACACAACTGGTGGTCGGGTATAATAATTGAAGTCATATGATTACTTAATACAATACACAGTAATCAAAAGTTGGTTTGAACCACCTGAACCACAAAGGAATTTTTTCCACTAGATATATAACAACTTATCAACATATATATTGTTGACCATATACAGTGTTTGATCATCAAAGCATGTTGTTGCTTTGCGTGCAGCTGCACGCTGGGTCCCGAGCCACAGATCTCCCTACACGCCAGGTCTCCAGCCACAGATCTCCCTACACGCCAGGTCTCCAGCCACAGAACTCCCTACACGCCGGGTCTCCAGCTACAGATCTCCCGACACTCCAGGTCTCCAGCCACAGATCTCCCTACACGCCGGGTCTCCAGCTGCTGTCCTGCACATCTCTCCAGGAGCTGTTTGCAACATACTTACAAATTCTCTATCTGGTGTACAAAATACACCTAGGATCAACTATATAATATCCCTGACTCAAATGCAAGGACCCTAACATGTAGAATACCAGACTACTTATACCCCCCTGATCTTGCATACAACTTCAAACCATTTACCTTTGTTCCACAAAATCATATACAATTTACGCAAGTAATCTACGCATGCTGTCAATAATACTCCTGAAGAAGGAGTATCCTGGTGAAATGCGTTGAGTATATCCAACAACATGCTTTGATGATCAAACACTGTATGTGGTCAACAATATATATGTTGATAAGTTGTTATATGTCTAGTGGAAAAATTCCTTTGTCTGTGGTTGAACTCCAAGGATAATAAGGTGGTTCAAACCAACTTTTGATTACTGTGTATTGTATTAGGTAATCATATGACTTCAATTATTATACCCGACCACCAGTTGTGTACAGTGGCCTTTTATAGTTGACAAATTACCACCATCATTATATTACCACCATCATCATATTTCCTTTACTGGTGTGATGCTACTCCTTTACTGTCCCGTCACAGACTGGTATCCTAGACTAGGTTGCATTGCTTAATCTAGGACCTGGATGTGCTGTCGGACTGCTTTTTGGATCCCAACACTGATTAAACAGAAATACACAAAGAAGAAGACTTGTACAAAGGTCACAACACTCCCCTTGACCCCTCCCCTTATCCTTCTTCTCAGAAAGATAGAACCATATTTGTTCAGGCATCGACCTGGATCAGTATCTCGCTACTGGACTGAGATGCCAGCTCATTGATAGCACAGTTATGTCAATGTTGCTGCACATGGTGTGTTAAAAAATGTCTGACACCCAGGTCTTGTTGTATCTTGCAACCTTGTAATTTGCTATAAAGTTTGACCACTGTGGGAGAGGAAACTAAGCAAACTTTTCCTTCTAATTGCAGCAGAATGATAACATAATTTTGCTCTAGGCAAAGTCACTGCACTGGAGTTAAAAAAAAATAAATAAAAAAAAAAAATATATATATATATATATATATATATATATATATATCAACATACAATTCATTTGTACAACATCTTTATATTTTCCTGAAAAAGGGAATTTTTACATGTCCTGAATCCGACATATGTAAATATATTTGGAAAGCCTATAAAAAGTATTACATGCAAATGACTACCTTTAACTCCCAATGTCAGTAATTTGTTCATGCACACTTTGTTCTGATGGGCATTTGTCAAGCTAGGTTAACTGCTGTCTCGGTTGACAGCAGTCGTGTCTTTTCACCTTAGCATCAGAAGATATCTGCTTTCTTGCCATTGTTCTGTAATCCACTGGGAAAAATCTTATCACTTGTTACTTTTGTACTTGTTGCTTTTTAAAGCCTTTAAAAAGTGGTCCAGTAAAAGTCTTTAAAACAGGTTCCAGCAGCATGCCACCCTGAGATGCTGCAAAAATTGGGGCTGATTTATTAAAGCTCTCCAATACTGGAGAGGCCAGACTATCATTGGAGAATGAAGGCTTTAGGGTGGCTAAAAAAAAAACGAAAAAAGTATAAAAGTTAAAAAATTGGAGAGAGAGCTGACATAAAGGCAAATGTCCCCCTGGGGGTCCAAGCTGGGGCAAGCCAGTCATTAGTAAGTGTCAGCTTTGCTGCTTGGCTCTAAATCCCAGGGAGCATGTAAGACCTCTGCAGAGAGACCATAATATACAGCAGCATATAGTTTGCCACAATCCATGCAATGTACAGGATGGAGTAGACCCACTGAGTGTTTTTATTTTCGTATTCTGTTGTGAGGTGTGTATGATTACCACAGCTTCTATAGTTCCTCTCAGATGTGTTGGGTTCATCTAAAAGAAGCAAAAAGAAAAACCTATTACACAAAACACTAAAGTAAACAAAAGCAGTTTCAAAGTCAAAGCTTTTATCACTACTATGCTGTTTAAAAACAATTCACTTGGCAATCTTCCCAGGCTGTTATTGTAGTAATCAACATGAGGATGACTAATAAAATTATCACCCTTGTAAATAACACACAACGGCCCACTTAGGAGATGTGAAAACAGATCTTCTAGAAAACTACCAGAAAAAATACAAAAACAAAAGTCCCCAAATATCTGCTCAATGCACACCTGCTGATATGAAAGAATGCCGCTCTAATTAGGAGCAAACTTATGCTTCTTTCATAGAGAGATGCTGAAATCACAAAATACAACTTGTTATTGCTTGAACTCAAGGGCAGAAATTGAAAAAATCACAAACGTATGCAACTTTGGGTTTGTTAAGGCTTCAATAAATGTTTTCTTTTCAAATGCAAATAGTGTGAGTACCTGGATGTGACTTGGTATTAGCTTTTTGAAGTTTAGCACTGGGAAAGGGGTAGAGGGAACCAATCAGTTATGCTGCAGGGCTCATGTGAGAGCAATGCCGTTAATTGGGGAAATCATAGTGATGGAATGAGCTGATCAGTCTGCTGCTTCTTCTTCACTGTTCAGTTACATTGAAGGGGCTAGTGTTACCAAACTGTTACAGATAAAAATCATGTCTCCTGCCTTTTTAGACAGGGTTGTGTTGTGTGGCAGAGGTGAGTAAATCTCAGGGCTAGATGGATAGGGATATAAACCCTTTTGCACGTATACCAGTCCCCATAAAAAATTAAAATCTGTGCATGTATCTGTTTGCCAGGAGTTCACCAATAAACAAAAATAAATACAGCTAATGTAACTTTCTGCATTTATATAAGCCTTCTGATAGTCCCTGCAAAGCAGCACTCAAACACAAGCAGGAGAAAAAAAACCTAGATAAGCCAATCAGGTACTGCTGCATGCACATGTCCAAATGGGAACTTTCAGATCTTTATACTTTTGTTGGGGTTACTAACTTTAACTAAAGTTATAGCAGAGGGAATTTTTAGAAGTAGAGCCCAGGAGTAGCAGCCTACAAAATGTATATAAAAAATGCAATGTCAGCTTAAAGAAAAGTTTTACAATAAAAAATTGACAACAAACTTAAATGCCAATGTCCGTAACACTGTGCAGTAGTGGACAAAATCATATTTTTGAGGTATCAGGCAGTACAGCTCCATGGACATTCCACAACATTGACTTTAAAAGCCACATTTTCCATTTAACTTCTCTTCTAGGCCTTTTACAGTGCTTCTATTATTATGTGAATGATTAAGGATCCTCCAAGAAAAGAAGAGGACATACAAAGTATAGTGGTGTATCAATGAATGTGAATGGCAGTGAAAGTGCTTTGGAGCAGCAGAAGTTTAGAGTTGTAGTATTCACCAGCACAAACTTGAATTTTTCCACTAATGCAGCAATGGGATGTTTACGTCGGAGCAAGTAACTTTTTATTGCAAACTATTATTTCGATTTATTTACCTGGAGTTGTATCAGCTGCTTTACATTTTAGTTCAGTGACCTCAGTTACAAAAGTAATTTTGGAAAATATAATATTGAGTGGACTGACTTTCATGGACGTCAGTGTCACCTGGTGTTTATTTCCTCCGAGTAGCGGTGTTGCAATGTCACATTGCAACTGTGTTTTTTTTTTTTTGAATTCCTGTATAATTATTTAGTATTTATGTGTGGTAATGATTGCACAATGTAATACGAGGGTTCAGGGCACTTGGTGTTCCTGCTAAGGTGAAATAATTATAATATGGAAAAATTTGAGGGGTTATGCACTCGCTGGTGTCCTTGGGAAGTTCAAACTTTTTCTGTGAGCGTCTCTTTTATATTTAGGTTGAAGCTTATGAAGGATTTAGTATTAGGGATTTTAAATATTGTCCTTCTTTCTCTGCACTTCCTCTCTTCTTTCCTATCATGCTCTTCCTTCCATACCTGTTCTTCTCTTTTCTCTTCTTTTCTAACCTCTCAGTCTCTCCTCTACTTTTTATACCTCTCTGTCTGTTTTATTCTTCTCCAGTGATTCTGCTCCCCTTTACATATCTTCTCCTATTCAATGTCTCCTTCATTCTTTCTTCTGTCCTCTCCAATCTTTTTATCATTCTCTCTTTTCCTCTTCTTCCCATTTTCTTCTCCCCTTTTCAGTTCACCCTATGTTGTCTCTTCTCCAGTCCTCCCCTCATTCTCTCCTTACCTCTCATCTTCTCCAGTCCTCCTCTCATCCTCTTCTTTCCTCTCATCTTCTCCTCTCCAATCCTCTCTTCATCCTCTTCTTTCGTCTCATCTTCTCCTCTCCAATCCTCTCTTCATCCTCTTATTATCTCTCATCTTCTCCTCTTCAGTCTTCGCCTCATTCCCTTTTTACATCCCATCTTTTCTACAGTTCTCTTTTAATCCTCTTCTTACCTGTCATCTTCTCCTCTCCAGTCCTCCCCTCCTTTCTTCACTTCTCTCCTCTATCATTATTTCAACCTTTTCCTTCCTTTCCTACTTATTTTCTATTCTTTTAGCCCCTCCAGGCTTCTCCATCACTGTGTTTTACTTTTGTCCACTCCTTTCTTCTCCTTTTCACTCATTTACCGCTCTTCTCTGCTTCTCTCTAAACCTCCCTTCTTCTTCTTTTCTATTCTTCTCCATTGGTCCTCCTTCTTTCTGCATAAATCCTACTTTTTAATGTCTCCCTAATCTTTTCTTCTCTCCTCTCTATTCCTTTTAACATTCTCTCTTTTCTTTTTTCCCATCTTCTCCCCTTTTCAGTTCTCCCTATATTGTCTCCTCTCCAGTCCTCACCTCATCCTCTTCTTTCATCTCATCTTCTCTTCTCCAGTCCTCTCTGAATTCTCTTCTTACCTCTTATCTTCTCCTCTCCAGTCCTTCCCTTCTTCCTTCACTTTTCTCTACAGTTCCTTCTACTTTCTCTGCTCTTTAGTTCTCTGCTTATTTTCTATAGTTTCTACCTTTTAGCCTCTCCAGTCTTCTCATGCACTGCTGTTTATTTTCTGTCCTTTCCTTTGCCTCTTTTTCTCTCCTTTACCACTCTTCTCCACTGTTCATTCTATCCCCTCTTTTCACACTTCACTGTCCTCTCCAGTCCTCCCACCATT
The DNA here is from genome assembly GCF_032062135.1 of Pyxicephalus adspersus. Classification (NCBI taxonomy): domain Eukaryota; kingdom Metazoa; phylum Chordata; class Amphibia; order Anura; family Pyxicephalidae; genus Pyxicephalus; species Pyxicephalus adspersus. The sequence goes on from NW_027317063.1 coordinate 5,562, forward strand.
CTCTTCTTTTCTCTGCTCTTCACCCCATCTTCTTTCATATGAGCTGCAGATGTACTGTTTTACAGGCTGATAAGTGTACATAAAGTGAAATCACCCTGCAGAAGTTTTCTGTCCATTCCCTCTACTGTTGTCCATTGCCTGGGCCCGTCTCTTGCCTGTGATATAACTCTGCCTTATCCCCTCCTGCCCTGCCTTATCCCCTCCTGCCCATGTTCATGTTTGAAGATTATTTGATATATTGAGTACATCCTGGGATGCCATTCAGGGGTACCTGGTGAAAGTTGGCTATGTACACATGTCAGATGATTGCCTCTCGACACGATAGGTGGTACGCGCTTTGGATGGAATACCTAAATTTGTACTGCAGTCCTCCAACTTTGTTTATCAATCAAAATTTTTGAAGCAGAGCACATCAGGGTGCCACTAGCTCATCCTCCTCTCTCCATAGGCCCGACGAGTGCTGTGTGTACAGAGCTCATTGTTTATCTACCTATCTATCTATCTACCTATCTGACGTCTGTACAGGGTTTTAGACTCCATGTTCTAGAAGAGCCCACACTATAAGGGATCCACTGCACCCGCAACAATTTCAGTCTTACTTCAAGTGCACCCCTCATTTTGGGTGTTTATTTTTCAAGTTTTTGCTTTTCTGTTATTTTTAGTTGGTTTTGAAAAGCAACATTAAGCTCTGTACTCTGTGTTCTGAAAAGACATGACCCAGTTAATTGCATGAATCAGGAGAACCATTTGCTGACTCATGCTGAGTGACTCAAGTTTGTATTGACGTGCGGAGTCATTATTGGGGGCTGCAGGGATAAGATGTCACTTGTGCTGTGTGCATGGCTCATGTGAGATAGACAACAGTTCTCCTTCCTTGACGTCATGGCGTCTTTGTCATCTTATCTCGTGCCTGCTCATCGTGCTCCTCGTCACAAGTAAAATCCAGAGCACCTCCTAATACTATGGCTTTGGTCAGACGCATTCAATTCACAAAAATTGCATCTCACCGAGCTGTCTTTTCATTCATTGTTCCATTATAACACTCAGCATTACACCGCACAATATTTGTCATAAGCACAGCATCGTCACTCCAATCACATTGATATGTTCCAGATCTATTGTCTGCCATATAATTGGTGCTGCAATTTATGGCAATTGGTAATATTTAAAGCTGAACCCCAGCAGATATAAAGAACTCATATTATAAAAACTCTGTATTGATTCATACATTAAATTTATATTAATTGCAAGACCATGTCACATGGGTGAATAATTTGCGGCCTCCCCCCCTTTTTTTATTTTTGGTAATAATAGCTCAGCAACAGAATTTTATCAGCATTTGTCTCAGCTAAAGGATCACCATTGCCATTTGATCTTTATTCCCCTCTTTGGGCTCAGCTACAAATTGCTGATGGAGAGAAGCAATCTAGCTACAAATGTATTTAACCTTGATGGGCTAAGCTACAAATTGGCAGATTTAGCTACAAATCGCAGGTGGAGACGAATTAGCGATTCATTAGTTTCCATTAGCATTTGTAGTAGGGATGTATCTCAGATAAAATCATGGGGGGTGGGATATTGGGCTAAGTACCTGAATGAGTCTTGTTAGCCACCTCTTGTTTTCCCTGTACATAAGAGATCATATCATTCCTATCTCAGTCCTCAGTTGCCAAATTTCAGCCTAAATGTGATCTAGTTTATATCCATTCTCTCTGTAATTCTCATAAGGGGGCTGAATTCATAAATGATTTTGGGCTGTTCATTTACCATAGTGAAATATCCCGTTTCAAGAGATTTGTCATTTAGTTTAGTTAATGTAGAGAAAATTCACTTTGCAAAAAGCTAACCAATCATGTGCAAGCAAATCTAATACATATGATTTCCCTTTGCACATGATTGGATGATTGAAGACAGTAGAGCTTCATCTCATTTACTAAGCTAGGTGCAATGTACTTTGCCAGGGGGTAACTCACTGCATCTATTTACTAATATTTATTTTCCTTTATTAAATCATCCCCAGAGCAGCTGACTAGAACTATTGTCATCTCTATGTTGTCCAGAAGCACTGTGAAAAACATTTCTGAACCTTTCAGCATTACATGTAAAGTTTAATTTTCCTTTACTTTTCTGTTCCTCCAAATCAAAAGCTAATGAAAAAATGAAACACTTTTTTTATTTTGCACACATTATTTTAGAGCTTGTAATAATAAATAAGGTCTTTGCACTTCCCAATGCAATGAAGTCAGCTCATAGCTGTTCGTCAGGGTGATGTACAAAGGTTCCAGATGACATTGCAGCACCCTGCTTAACAGTGGCATATGTAGTCAACAGTGGGCCTCTGTGTAGAAATGACTTGGGGCCCCTGTTGGCTGAGGAGGGTCTGGGGGTCTCATGCTTTGAACCTCCCTATGTCTATCCCTGCTGCCCAAATACCTCTTTCAAAGGCCCCCAGCCTTAATGCAAGCAATGTGATGGTTTTTTGGAGAAGTAATGCAAATATCAAAATGCCTTTATGGATGGACACTACTGTATTTTCAGCTGTGGGCATTTCTATGCATGCTGCTTTTTGAAATTTTTCTTTCAATTATTTTAGTTTTTTCAATTATTTTAGCTTGTGGAGGTAATGCCTATACAGAGCCTCAATAATTGAAATAACTAAAATCAAGCACAAAAAAATGTCAGACTGGAGGCAGTCTGGCTGGAAGACGGGGTGGTCAGGATAGATGATGGTGGACATTCTCCATGAGGTGGGCTCTATCTGACTTGTTGCAGATTCTAATGCACATTATGAGACACTCACAATATGCAGTGGGATCAAAGTAAGTAATTTCAGTCTAGGAGATGAGGTGGTACAACTGTGCAAGACTGATGGAAAAGCCGGAGGGCAGATTTAAGTAAAACTCAGAAAAAATAGAGAAAAATTGAACCGTTCTGTATTTTTCTGCGGAAGGAGATTTGAAATCAGTCATTGCCTGGAGTTACTGTACACTTCCCACCAGTGAAATCATTGTTTAGCTCAGAAATTCTGCAGAAGGCTCCCCACCCATCGCCAACCTATATTCTCCCCCCACCCCTTCAAAATATTTAATGTGGGTGCAGAATGTGTCATTTGGCGGGGTTATGCGGGATCCCAGTGTATGATAACCATTTGCTGTCAGAATGAATTAATTGCGGCCCTGCACAGCCATATAGAGTTGCACCCCATGTCATATCTTCAGCAATGTGTGTGTCTGACATCTGAATGATATCTCGCTTATCGTTTTTGCAGAGAGGGATTATAACACTCCCAATCAAAGCCATATGATCAGCTGCAGAAGGCGTGGGATCGCTTTTTTTTTTTCTCGTTCCCCTTTGTCCTCAGTTGGCCTCCGCTCAGGAGAAATATATGAGTATCGCCTTTCTTTTAATGCCAGCATGGAGGGAGTTTAAAAGTGCACAGGATGGGGAAAGCATTTTGGCACACTCACCAATGAATATCTATGAGGAGTAGGAAGGCGTTAGTTAACCCTTTTTACATTTAGGATTTGTGGAACTAACAGGGGAAGCACATTCGAATTCTTGGTCAGTTAATAATAACTTAAGGTATTTTAATGGGAATTTTATTTTTTTATATGTGATTGTGATCGGTTTAGAATGGAATGCAAGACATGACAAGATTTAATAGGGATAAAAAAAATATATAGGGGAACTGATTTAACAGCCAAAGTATTTGTATTTCTGATGCCATTTTAATTTCCAGATTGGAGCTATATAAAACTGGCATACTCTTCACCCTCGCAGATTGGATAATGATGGAGCATCAGGAGACTGATGAACATATCTCTCTGCTCTCTTATCAGCTTCTTCTCAATCAGAATATTTGCATGCAGCTCTCCTGATTTAGTTGCGGTTCCTTTTCCTAGTCGCAGTGCTGCTGTAAAGAAGATTGCAACATTTCTGATGTCTCTCATCTGCTATGTCTAAACTAAAGTTCCAATTTAAAGAATTGATCAGGCAAGCGTTTAATGCTGAAATTGGCAAGCAATGTCCCTCCTGCAGTCCCTTCTGTCTTACCTGCCTGATCACTGCCCAGCTGTCAAATTTCGCTGAGCTGCACAGGCAGATTTTTTGTCCTTTTCTGCCGCTTTTTCAGCATCCAATGTAGACCAGAGCCAAACTATTCACAAGGCAATATAGACAGGAGCCTTGTGTATGTCTAGGGGGTTTGGCTACAAACTTCATTCTGGGAAAAGTGCAAATATTTCATTCTGTGCACCTGTCCGGCGTTTCACAATGGAGGATGGACTGGTTGGCCTTTGACATCTGATGGCCTATGCTGTGCAGACAGTGCAAATAGGACAACTTCTCTGTGACTATTGCAGTATTTATCATTGTCAAATGAGGCATGGGGTGGACAAAATTTCTGGTCTCCACGGGTCTTCATTGTAACTTCATTTGTCTATGACTTTAGTGTAGGGGATGATGAGAATTAAATCTCAAAATATTTCAAGCCATGTAATAAATTGGTAAATATGAATAAAGCTAGATGGGAGTTTCACTCTCAGTTTATAAAGAGAACCAGTCTTCATTGGGGGTTATACTGTAACTGTGCAGGTTTTTCTTATGAAAAGCTTCCTGGCAGATGGTTGTGAAGTGTGCATGGTGGAACTCTTAAAAATGTGCACCATGCACCTGGTGAGACCAAATGAAGCCCCATGGGGATAGAAAAGGCTATAGGTTTGAAAACAGCAGGCCAGGTTTGCATGATGTGTGTTGATAAAGGCATTTGTAGTCTCCTATGTGACAATGTTACAACACAGGAGCACAAATGAGGGACAAGCAGAAAGTTGCCACTCTTGTACAGGAGGTGCCTGATCAAAAAACCTAAGGCAAGATCACCATGTACTATACTGAAAGCTGTATAAGTAGAAATATTGAAATTATTAGATAATATTATATATATACTATATATATATATATATATATATATGTATTATATTATAATAAAGAGACCCCATTACCAGCCTTTTACTACATGTAAAAGAACAGAATAATAAGCAAGTATAATAAATGTTTGATGCTATTTTTACTTTCTCCAAAAATTCACTTGCAATGTGTCTCTGAACTCTAGGAAGGATCGAAATGCAAACTGGTCACTTTATCACGATATGGGAGTAAGCATATGTGCATATGCACCAAAATGAACACCAAAAACAAACCCATCAGATACTTTACCAGTTGGTGGTAACTCTTGGACCTGACCAACTGAGGTTCCTTTGATTTTACACTCAATTTGAAAGTTTTTGGTTAACCAGTTTTGAAGATCAAAATTCAATATTTGTTCATTTCTTTGAAACATTTGAATGGACTGTTCAATCAAAAGAGAAAACTGACTTGTGTGGGGCCAGCCAAAAAGGGGGAGACCAAATTATTATGCTCAAGCACATGGTAGGAGACTGTTCAAAGAAAATAAAAATACATCTGGATCCTACACTCGGCCATTAAGGCGTTAATAAGAAATTTCCTGCTGGCAAATCCAGAGATATCCTGGGGAAAATGGAAACACATGGGAGCTGAAACACATGCTGTCAAATTCTGGACAAAATATGGTTTTCCATGGAGCGTATGAGGGTTAAAGGCGCTGCAGATTCTCTGTACAGCTTCGACATCAAAGCGAACTGTTCGGCGGTGCTGGCTTATCACTGAGCCTCAGATAGTAAACACACAGAGCCAGCGAATGCCCTTTCCCCTGCCGCTGACAGACAGCCAGTCTTTGATGCTGCTACTGTGACTGCGATCACGTTCCCCACTAAATGTTACCTCCACTGCCACACCCGCATACTGTGCATGCCCGGGGCCTGGCATCATCCGAGAGACAGGCTGCCGGTGAATTCTAAAGAGCAGGAGGTTGGGAAGGAAGGCTGTGTGCAGGCTGGCATTTGTTCACCGGCACACGTGCCAACTTTTATAGTAGACTGAAATCTTATATGGGCTTTAACATAGTGATGTCACTGCAAATTAAATTTTCAATATTTTTACATCTGCGGTTTTCATTAAAATACCACCCATGTCACCCTGGAGAATACAAAATGGTCATTCAAAACACATTACACAGGCATGGGCCAAAGTTGTCACCATTAAAACTTCTTGTTTACTCCACCATATGGGTTCCTGCTGCAGTCCTACAGGCTCTTCGAAGTTGTGAGAACCAAGGGACATGCAGGGGCTCAATGCATGTTCCAGGATGGCACCACAACACTACTACCTACTGACCGATCCCCTTGGGACTACTCCTCCCATTATACATGTCAGGCAGTAAGGCCTGCAGCTGTGTCTCTCCAATGTGCCATTCCTCTATTGATGGGTGGCTCTGGCTGACCTGTGCATGAGAAACAACGTGGCAGTGAAGGCCAAGTATGGAGCAGCTTGCCAGGGTTACTGAAGTTGGGAACTCCCAGCCCCCATTCTCCACCTCCTGGTATGTGGGGGTGATAGTTACATTACTGTCTCAGGGCTACCTGGTACTTCTTTCCAAGATGCAGTGCCTGGGAAGTGACCAGCCAATTGCTGTATTAACAAAGTGTGCACAAAGAAAAGGACAAGGAAGCTACTTCCCAGGCACCAGAATGCACATGAATGTTCCATCTTTGAGTCAGCATCTCAGTCCATGAAATGAATGGCAACCCAGCCTGAGCAAAGATGGCTCCGCCTTTCTAGAGACAAAAGCTGATGAAGGCATAGTTAGGGTAAATTTTTTGATCTCTAATATTGCTAATATCACTTAGCAGGTATGCTTTTCACATGAAAAATATAACTTACATCATTGTCATAATAAAATGGCGACGGCTGTGCCAGAGCATTAAGCTGCTGAACCATTATGACTGCCATCTTTATTTTTTTCCATATCTGCCATGATGCAGGTGCTCTATACCCAATGCACTATCATGGCTTCTTCTGTTCCAGTGAATTCTACTTCTACTGTTGGCTACATGGCAATTTGCAAGATGCAAAGCACCCTCCTTTCTCCACTGGTGGGAGGGCAGCACATAGACAATCGCCTTCACAGTTGTCCTGTTGTCAGAGATTACTGCACATTGGCAGAGACCAGCAAAGCTCTATGAAACATTTACTTTGGCTGCTGAGCATCATTTGGCATCTTGTTCAGAACTCCCCGACTGTACTGACTGTACCAGCACCAGCTGCAGCACACAGCGGAGGAAACAAGCTATTTACAGCTAACACAACACAACGACAAGAGGCAGCAGATGTTCCAGGAACAATTATCTGCACTGCATTTCTTAAAACTGGAGTACAAACAAAAGTAGCTATCGCTGAATTCATTTGCGGTGACATGAAAGGACATATGTGAATCAAATTTAGTTTGATCAACGGTCAGGTTGATTGATTAGTTCAATATAAATGCAGGCAATCATTTCAAAAACAGTTGATTGTACGACACAACATAATCAATGCATGTTGCAGCAGAAGAAAAGTGCAGAGAAGATAAGTGTATGTGGGCATGCTCCAAAATTGATTCAAGAAGTTAGATACTGGTATGATCGACAGAAATGTTCTGACCAATCAAGATTTGATACTCCAATATGATCACATTTGTTCTGTCCAGTTAGAATCAATTCTATAAAACAATCAAACAGGCAGCTCAGTTGAACAGGATGATCCATTCATTTAGGTAGCTGGCAATAATAAAGTGGAGAAAAAAATGATATTGTTGTATATTTCATCAGGCCAGGAATTCACTAAAGCAGATCCATTTTAATTCTTTTCTTTTTAATCTCTTTTAATATGCTCTGGGAAATGCACTGGGGGGGATGAAATCTATCACTGATAAAGGCTGCGTTTTATTCCCATAATCCCCTATAACTATAGATATTGATCTGCTGCTTTCGTACCATGGCTTGGACAACTGAGATTGTCCTCCAGGTCTGTGAGCAATCTGGCCTCCCTCTTGAAAATTTCCAATGTCCAGTCAGTCTGAATTTCTGTGACGTGTCAGGGATTACACCAGGCCGGATCAGATTGCACCTTTAACACACATCACAATGTAACATTAATCTTCATCCTATTAACCCAATCGCCCTCGCTAGAAGGTTACAGCCTATCGCCTCCGCACCTGATATTTTCATGAACTCTCTCCTGTATTGCTGGTTAAAGTGCAGTTCGTGAATTCCTGTAAACTCTTCTGTATCAAAACATCATACTATGCCTTGTTGCCCTTTGATATAGTCAGAGTGTACACAGGAATGTTTTCCAATACCCAGGTAGCTATCAGATCCCAGCTTCTACGAGTATAAAATAATTCATATTTTCATATCAAGGAATCACTAAACACGTGTGGCACGGTTTATAAACATTGACTGAGCAGAGAAGGGTTACAACCCCAATATCTTTCTATACACCAGCAGGTCAGAAAGTGATGGGAAATCTCCCCAGGCAAATGTTTTAATGGCTCCTTAGGGTTTGTTCAGAGGTTGTTAGGGGATCCTTGAGCAATGAGCAATTTATGCCTCTTAGGTCAGTTTAACTGACACCATTGATCTTTTTGGCTATCTGTATGGGAGACTTTCATCCCATTGGCCAGCAATAAGAAAGTAAGTAAGAGACATTCTTCCTACTGACCACCACACTAAATTACCGTAAGCTGTGGATATATAAATTAGAGTAGGGGTTCCCTGAAGACCTTAAAATTTATTTCAAGGGTTCTCCCCATGTTAAAAAGGTCTTGAATGACGCCACCATATTTCATATCATCCAAGTTTATTATCTACAGGATTTTTCTTGCACATAATTAGATGGTTGAAGGCAGCAGAGCTTCATCTCATTTACTAAGTCCTTGCAGGAAGTTAATTCACTTTACTATGTGAACAGCTTAAATTCCTTTAGTAAGTCAGCCCCTTTGTGTCTACTTTTTTGCAGCGTTAACTGATGTGATTGCTCTGACCGTGAAATAGACCCGGGGTTGGCTGTCTGCAAGCACAATGCTTATAGACTTTCCACAGTCTGCGTTCCTCCAGCATGACATTATGTACATACATTTCATTCTCAGGGCAATCCAGGGAAGAAACCAGAGAATGACGAGTGCTGGAGATTTGTCTGGCTTCATGTCCAGAGGTTGATCTCATGGGAAGGGAGAGCTCCCCAGCTCAGGTATGGCCGGTTTCCATTGGCCCAAATGTCGATAAAAGCAGATGTTTCTGCTACAAAACCATCCCCTCCTCTCCCCGTAAGGTTGGTGATGTCAGCTGCAGACAGACATTAGCGGCTTATATTGAGGAATGAGGAGAACATCTGGACTTCAAAGGATGAGGAAGACCTACATCAATACAACCAAGGCCTCAATGCAATCACACCTTCATTTCTTACAGTGTATTACAGATTAACCCAGGGAAATGAAAGCTTTAAAGCTCACATACACCTCCCAAAAAAAAAAAAAACCCACAGTGACAACATTCACTGTAATGTATCTACAGAACGACAGTGCTGTTGTCCAAGATTACTCTTACCTAATTTGTACTACAAACACAAACTTCTCTTCAATACATAGGAAGGAAAAGTTCTGTAGTTTAGAGGAGACAGCTGGGAAAGCTGATAACATTCCATGAGATTTCAGATCAGTGCAGATATACAACAAAAGTGCTTAGCCTAAAGAAAAAAATCCTTTGGGGATCTGCATACCAAGAATGCTGGATGCAGTGGGCTGTGGTTACTTGCAGTTGTGTAGCAGGAAGTGCTTCATATGCATCCAAGTGAACTGAGCCTTAAGCTGCGTTCACACGTGCAATAATTATCGTTGGAAAGGATAATCGTTAACGAAAAAAGTTCACAATGACGCCAAAGAACGAGAATTGTCCCTGGAAATCAACGACTGTCCCGGCGGATCTGATTGGGCGACGATTGTTCGCAATCTATTGTGTGTATGGTCATTCAGTGATCGTGGATTGTTCTGCAGTATACTTTCCCCTGTACATGTCACTTCCTGCATCGTTCAAATGATTGTATCTAGTGTGTGTACATTATTGGTGGACTATATTTGAACGATCGTGTCGTTACAGCATGTACAGAATTGTGCACAATACAATCGTTCAAAATAATCGTGCATAATCGTTAGTCATTTGTTTTCTTAAGACAATTATTGCACGTGTGTACCTAGCTTTAGAGCCAGTTAAGACCCATGGCCTTTTGCCGTAGGCTCAACCCTGGTGCAAAGTTCAACCCCTCTCATTTAAGTAAAAGGGAGCAGTTGGGACCCTTTATTACACATGGCCGCGACTTCAGCAGTGGCATTGTTACCAAAAGCGACATGCTACTTTTGGCTGCATGGTTGTTGCCTGAAGATCTGCAAATCTTATTGCCTGCAGTGCAATTTGTCTCTCCTGGCTGCACAGCAGCAGTTTCATGTGCAGCTTGGAGCTGCCAGCCATGCAATTTGGTGCCGCAGGTCTGAAGGCTACATACACACGTCAGATGATTCTTGTGGGATTATCGTTTCAGGGCTAGTATCGGACGAGAATCAGACGTGTACAGTGCTCGTCCGACGTCTTGCATGGATGTGTCGTGGCAGATCCATGAACGACGAATAATGAACGACTGCAATACAAGTGAAGGGGAGAGAGCGCAGCGGGGTGCCACTCACTCGTTGTCCCACCTCCCCTCTTCATAGAGCAGAATGGAGCTGTATGTACAGCAATTGTTCATGCATCTTTCCGTGTTTTTTGTCCAACAACAAAAGTCTAACATGTGTATGCAGCCTGTGTGTAGCCTCCACCAAGAGTGCATATGAGAATGTGACAACGCAGACCTCTAATCCCATTACAGTTGTCACCTCATAGCAGAAATTAACTGCAGCTTTTCCAGCTATTCTTAAAATGAAAGCTGTAGAAAAAAAGAGATGTGTAAAAAAGATAACATTTGACCTTTTGACGTGACATTACCATGTTATATAAGAGCTGAATGATCAAGTTTAGATCTACTTTAGTGAGTTTTGCTTTGTCTAACCAGCAACCATTGAACAAGAATTTGCAATCCAGTCTGCTGCAGATTGTTATTGTTGAAGTGAATGTTTTCCTTGCCAACATCAATTTTTAAGTGCAACATTTTATCACTGAAATGTTTATAGGGAGAAGCAGTGGGTTTGTGTCTTCTCTGCGTTGGACAAAACAATTGCTGATGTGGAATTCGTAGTCTGTCTGGCTTGTGCAGTTTTGGCGTGTTGGTTTTACTAAAAATACAGAGAATGGAGCTATCTGAATTCAAAAACCAGCGAGAGACTAAACATCTGCTAAAAGCCATTAAATGTAAGCCATTGTTTGGGTCTTGTAACCTTTCAATTTGAGTGCGAACATAAACACATAAACATAAACACAGTGAACAGAACATAAACACATTTGGGACATTTCCTGACCGGGCCAGGACGAAGCGAAACAAGCCAGCGAGTTATTATGTGCCCGTATCAAAACTGTATTTTGGTCAGTTAAGGTTATGGCCCAGATCCACTTTTCCTGGTAAAAAAAAATGTTTATGCATATCTTGTAAATCCTCCCTATTCCCAGGCATTTAGCTGGACTCAGATCTTTCCAGGCTCCACAGTGCATGTTAAAACCTTTCTTATTACGCATGTTACTGCAACCACCCTGAATATGTGTGTTTGCAACATTGCCATTTATTGGGAAAAGAACCCCAATACACATATTTTGTCAACCCATGCACCTGCACTTGATCACATTTTATTGTAATATAAATGAGGGCACCTGTGCAAGGATGAAGAAAGCAGTGCCGATGCCATAATTCCTTCTCCTCTGAACCAAACCAAAAGAAGAAATAATATAACATACTAGTAAATCATTTGACTGTCTAAAGAGTACAGAAAACGAATAGTAATAAAAAAAACAAAAACAAAAAAAACGAACAACTTACAGATCAAAGGCTTTCAATTGGTGATGGTGGGGTCTTCCAGCAACACATGCCCATTGCTGACGCATGGGATAAACTAAATGGACTTCTAAAGTGCAATTAATAATCAGAACAAAAATGTGGGTGTTCCTTCCTATAAGACTGGACTAATATTCATTTAGTTTACAGGGCAAGTAATAAATTAATTAAATTATAAAGTAATAATTACTTTTTTCTCAGTCCTACAAGCTTCCTTCTCCCTGGTTCTGGTGTCTCTTCTTTAGACTTTTTAGACCTTTAAAACTGAACTCTAGGCATAAAATTTTTTATTTAAACATAATTCTAATTAGACTTATATGATATAAATTAGGATATAAATGCACTTTGTGTCCTCCAAATGCCCCTGCAAACCCAGTTATTTTCTTATAAATGTAACAGTGACACCATCACTGAGCTGCACAGAGCTGTGGGAGGGGCCCAGCAGTCCCACCCACTACAGGCAGCCTGCAGGGGGCGGATACAAGACCAGACACTGCGCAGAACAAGAGAGAGCAGCAATGACCGGTCTTTATACAGGAAGCTCTGGCATAAGCTACGTGGCTCTTGTATTTGGACACTATTTGCTTATCACAGAGTTCAAGTTTAATATATGAATGCTTTAAGTGTCACACTTTGCATGAATCAATTAAGTATATGTCAACATTATCAATTTACAGTTATTTTAAATAATAAAGGTTTCTTCTTTACAACTTAGAACAAATTGCTGCTTCCAATTTACATTATATGACCAGGGGTTTCCAAATCCAGCCCCCAAGTGCCAAATACAAGATATTTGTTTTTTAACCTTAATAAATTGCCTACTGTCTGTTAGAGAAAAATGAATGATTTGCATGGATTGTGGCCCTCGAGGGGTGGCCAATAAAGCTATCTATAGACAGTGGTGGCAGCACAAGCTGCGATAGTGGAACTCGGCACCTTTATGGGACATTATACACTCGGTATTGAATTTCCTTCCTGACAAATTCTGCTTTTTGTAGTATGGAAAAAAAACGGGCAGATGATTCCTCAGAGGGTCTGCCTGTGATAATGTGAAGCAGGTGGTGAGTCTATATGTCAGGCCATACATCACAAGATACGTCAATGCCAAAAGACCACTGGTGGGGCCTAATGGAAAAAGAACTTTATATCTTTCAGAAATATGAATGTTTTAATGTTCTTCTCTCCATTTAAAGATATATAAATTCCAAACTGTCATGAGGGTGACCAGGGGAATTCACAGACGCTAATGAGCAAAACTTTGAAATGGAAATTCCCCTTCTGCTGGTAGCCAACATTCTGCGCTGGAAATTATTACTTATTATTGCTTATCCAAGGAACCAGCCCTGAAGACAGGTGATCGGAAAATTCTAGGCTATCAATCAGTGAACTTCTAATTCTGGTAAGAGGTCTCTAAAGCCCATCCCAAGGCCTGTACCCATGTATCCTTCTCCCATGATGCAGGCGTAAAGCTGGTCAATGGGTGCAGGACCAAATAGATGATCAATATCGTCCTGATATCAATTATTTATTGGGATTACAAATACAAACCGTTTGAGCTGCACATCCTATATTCTAGTGTAATTTAGTAGGGAGCTCTCCCCAATAATTAGCATCCAAGGGGGCATTTCCACTGGCTGCTAGTTGATAGACAGTTCTCCCTGTTTATATTCATTAGAATTGTATAGGATGGCTGATAATCTTTTTATCATTCTCTCTTTTCCTCTTCTTCCCATTTTCTTCTCCCCTTTTCAGTTCACCCTATGTTGTCTCTTCTCCAGTCCTCCCCTCATTCTCTCCTTACCTCTCATCTTCTCCAGTCCTCCTCTCATCCTCTTCTTTCCTCTCAACTTCTCCTCTCCAATCCTCTCTTCATCCTCTTCTTTCGTCTCATCTTCTCCTCTCCAATCCTCTCTTCATCCTCTTATTATCTCTCATCTTCTCCTCTTCAGTCGTCTCCTCATTCCCTTTTTACATCCCATCTTTTCTACAGTTCTCTTTTAATCCTCTTCTTACCTGTCATCTTCTCCTCTCCAGTCCTCCCCTCCTTTCTTCACTTCTCTCCTCTATCATTATTTCAACCTTTTCCTTCCTTTCCTACTTATTTTCTATTCTTTTAGCCCCTCCAGGCTTCTCCATCACTGTGTTTTACTTTTGTCCACTCCTTTCTTCTCCTTTTCACTCCTTTACCTCTCTTCTCTGCTTCTCTCTAAACCTCCCTTCTTCTTCTTTTCTATTCTTCTCCATTGGTCCTCCTTCTTTCTGCATAAATCCTACTTTTTAATGTCTCCCTAATCTTTTCTTCTCTCCTCTCTATTCCTTTTAACATTCTCTCTTTTCTTTTTTCCCATCTTCTCCCCTTTTCAGTTCTCCCTATATTGTCTCCTCTCCAGTCCTCACCTCATCCTCTTCTTTCATCTCATCTTCTCTTCTCCAGTCCTCTCTGAATTCTCTTCTTACCTCTTATCTTCTCCTCTCCAGTCCTTCCCTTCTTCCTTCACTTTTCTCTACAGTTCCTTCTACTTTCTCTGCTCTTTAGTTCTCTGCTTATTTTCTATAGTTTCTACCTTTTAGCCTCTCCAGTCTTCTCATGCACTGCTGTTTATTTTCTGTCCTTTCCTTTGCCTCTTTTTCTCTCCTTTACCACTCTTCTCCACTCTTCATTCTATCCCCTCTTTTCATACTTCACTGTCCTCTCCAGTCCTCCCACCATTCTCTTCTTTTCTCTGCTCTTCACCCCATCTTCTTTCATATGAGCTGCAGATGTACTGTTTTACAGGCTGATAAGTGTACATAAAGTGAAATCACCCTGCAGAAGTTTTCTGTCCATTCCCTCTACTGTTGTCCATTGCCTGGGCCCGTCTCTTGCCTGTGATATAACTCTGCCTTATCCCCTCCTGCCCTGCCTTATCCCCTCCTGCCCATGTTCATGTTTGAAGATTATTTGATATATTGAGTACATCCTGGGATGCCATTCAGGGGTACCTGGTGAAAGTTGGCTATGTACACATGTCAGATGATTGCCTCTCGACACGATAGGTGGTACGCGCTTTGGATGGAATACCTAAATTTGTACTGCAGTCCTCCAACTTTGTTTATCAATCAAAATTTTTGAAGCAGAGCACATCAGGGTGCCACTAGCTCATCCTCCTCTCTCCATAGGCCCGACGAGTGCTGTGTGTACAGAGCTCATTGTTTATCTACCTATCTATCTATCTACCTATCTGACGTCTGTACAGGGTTTTAGACTCCATGTTCTAGAAGAGCCCACACTATAAGGGATCCACTGCACCCGCAACAATTTCAGTCTTACTTCAAGTGCACCCCTCATTTTGGGTGTTTATTTTTCAAGTTTTTGCTTTTCTGTTATTTTTAGTTGGTTTTGAAAAGCAACATTAAGCTCTGTACTCTGTGTTCTGAAAAGACATGACCCAGTTAATTGCATGAATCAGGAGAACCATTTGCTGACTCATGCTGAGTGACTCAAGTTTGTATTGACGTGCGGAGTCATTATTGGGGGCTGCAGGGATAAGATGTCACTTGTGCTGTGTGCATGGCTCATGTGAGATAGACAACAGTTCTCCTTCCTTGACGTCATGGCGTCTTTGTCATCTTATCTCGTGCCTGCTCATCGTGCTCCTCGTCACAAGTAAAATCCAGAGCACCTCCTAATACTATGGCTTTGGTCAGACGCATTCAATTCACAAAAATTGCATCTCACCGAGCTGTCTTTTCATTCATTGTTCCATTATAACACTCAGCATTACACCGCACAATATTTGTCATAAGCACAGCATCGTCACTCCAATCACATTGATATGTTCCAGATCTATTGTCTGCCATATAATTGGTGCTGCAATTTATGGCAATTGGTAATATTTAAAGCTGAACCCCAGCAGATATAAAGAACTCATATTATAAAAACTCTGTATTGATTCATACATTAAATTTATATTAATTGCAAGACCATGTCACATGGGTGAATAATTTGCGGCCTCCCCCCCTTTTTTTATTTTTGGTAATAATAGCTCAGCAACAGAATTTTATCAGCATTTGTCTCAGCTAAAGGATCACCATTGCCATTTGATCTTTATTCCCCTCTTTGGGCTCAGCTACAAATTGCTGATGGAGAGAAGCAATCTAGCTACAAATGTATTTAACCTTGATGGGCTAAGCTACAAATTGGCAGATTTAGCTACAAATCGCAGGTGGAGACGAATTAGCGATTCATTAGTTTCCATTAGCATTTGTAGTAGGGATGTATCTCAGATAAAATCATGGGGGGTGGGATATTGGGCTAAGTACCTGAATGAGTCTTGTTAGCCACCTCTTGTTTTCCCTGTACATAAGAGATCATATCATTCCTATCTCAGTCCTCAGTTGCCAAATTTCAGCCTAAATGTGGTCTAGTTTATATCCATTCTCTCTGTAATTCTCATAAGGGGGCTGAATTCATAAATGATTTTGGGCTGTTCATTTACCATAGTGAAATATCCCGTTTCAAGAGATTTGTCATTTAGTTTAGTTAATGTAGAGAAAATTCACTTTGCAAAAAGCTAACCAATCATGTGCAAGCAAATCTAATACATATGATTTCCCTTTGCACATGATTGGATGATTGAAGACAGTAGAGCTTCATCTCATTTACTAAGCTAGGTGCAATGTACTTTGCCAGGGGGTAACTCACTGCATCTATTTACTAATATTTAATTTCCTTTATTAAATCATCCCCAGAGCAGCTGACTAGAACTATTGTCATCTCTATGTTGTCCAGAAGCACTGTGAAAAACATTTCTGAACCTTTCAGCATTACATGTAAAGTTTAATTTTCCTTTACTTTTCTGTTCCTCCAAATCAAAAGCTAATGAAAAAATGAAACACTTTTTTTATTTTGCACACATTATTTTAGAGCTTGTAATAATAAATAAGGTCTTTGCACTTCCCAATGCAATGAAGTCAGCTCATAGCTGTTCGTCAGGGTGATGTACAAAGGTTCCAGATGACATTGCAGCACCCTGCTTAACAGTGGCATATGTAGTCAACAGTGGGCCTCTGTGTAGAAATGACTTGGGGCCCCTGTTGGCTGAGGAGGGTCTGGGGGTCTCATGCTTTGAACCTCCCTATGTCTATCCCTGCTGCCCAAATACCTCTTTCAAAGGCCCCCAGCCTTAATGCAAGCAATGTGATGGTTTTTTGGAGAAGTAATGCAAATATCAAAATGCCTTTATGGATGGACACTACTGTATTTTCAGCTGTGGGCATTTCTATGCATGCTGCTTTTTGAAATTTTTCTTTCAATTATTTTAGTTTTTTCAATTTTTTTAGCTTGTGGAGGTAATGCCTATACAGAGCCTCAATAATTGAAATAACTAAAATCAAGCACAAAAAAATGTCAGACTGGAGGCAGTCTGGCTGGAAGACGGGGTGGTCAGGATAGATGATGGTGGACATTCTCCATGAGGTGGGCTCTATCTGACTTGTTGCAGATTCTAATGCACATTATGAGACACTCACAATATGCAGTGGGATCAAAGTAAGTAATTTCAGTCTAGGAGATGAGGTGGTACAACTGTGCAAGACTGATGGAAAAGCCGGAGGGCAGATTTAAGTAAAACTCAGAAAAAATAGAGAAAAATTGAACCGTTCTGTATTTTTCTGCGGAAGGAGATTTGAAATCAGTCATTGCCTGGAGTTACTGTACACTTCCCACCAGTGAAATCATTGTTTAGCTCAGAAATTCTGCAGAAGGCTCCCCACCCATCGCCAACCTATATTCTCCCCCCACCCCTTCAAAATATTTAATGTGGGTGCAGAATGTGTCATTTGGCGGGGTTATGCGGGATCCCAGTGTATGATAACCATTTGCTGTCAGAATGAATTAATTGCGGCCCTGCACAGCCATATAGAGTTGCACCCCATGTCATATCTTCAGCAATGTGTGTGTCTGACATCTGAATGATATCTCGCTTATCGTTTTTGCAGAGAGGGATTATAACACTCCCAATCAAAGCCATATGATCAGCTGCAGAAGGCGTGGGATCGCTTTTTTTTTTTCTCGTTCCCCTTTGTCCTCAGTTGGCCTCCGCTCAGGAGAAATATATGAGTATCGCCTTTCTTTTAATGCCAGCATGGAGGGAGTTTAAAAGTGCACAGGATGGGGAAAGCATTTTGGCACACTCACCAATGAATATCTATGAGGAGTAGGAAGGCGTTAGTTAACCCTTTTTACATTTAGGATTTGTGGAACTAACAGGGGAAGCACATTCGAATTCTTGGTCAGTTAATAATAACTCAAGGTATTTTAATGGGAATTTTATTTTTTTATATGTGATTGTGATCGGTTTAGAATGGAATGCAAGACATGACAAGATTTAATAGGGATAAAAAAAATATATAGGGGAACTGATTTAACAGCCAAAGTATTTGTATTTCTGATGCCATTTTAATTTCCAGATTGGAGCTATATAAAACTGGCATACTCTTCACCCTCGCAGATTGGATAATGATGGAGCATCAGGAGACTGATGAACATATCTCTCTGCTCTCTTATCAGCTTCTTCTCAATCAGAATATTTGCATGCAGCTCTCCTGATTTAGTTGCGGTTCCTTTTCCTAGTCGCAGTGCTGCTGTAAAGAAGATTGCAACATTTCTGATGTCTCTCATCTGCTATGTCTAAACTAAAGTTCCAATTTAAAGAATTGATCAGGCAAGCGTTTAATGCTGAAATTGGCAAGCAATGTCCCTCCTGCAGTCCCTTCTGTCTTACCTGCCTGATCACTGCCCAGCTGTCAAATTTCGCTGAGCTGCACAGGCAGATTTTTTGTCCTTTTCTGCCGCTTTTTCAGCATCCAATGTAGACCAGAGCCAAACTATTCACAAGGCAATATAGACAGGAGCCTTGTGTATGTCTAGGGGGTTTGGCTACAAACTTCATTCTGGGAAAAGTGCAAATATTTCATTCTGTGCACCTGTCCGGCGTTTCACAATGGAGGATGGACTGGTTGGCCTTTGACATCTGATGGCCTATGCTGTGCAGACAGTGCAAATAGGACAACTTCTCTGTGACTATTGCAGTATTTATCATTGTCAAATGAGGCATGGGGTGGACAAAATTTCTGGTCTCCACGGGTCTTCATTGTAACTTCATTTGTCTATGACTTTAGTGTAGGGGATGATGAGAATTAAATCTCAAAATATTTCAAGCCATGTAATAAATTGGTAAATATGAATAAAGCTAGATGGGAGTTTCACTCTCAGTTTATAAAGAGAACCAGTCTTCATTGGGGGTTATACTGTAACTGTGCAGGTTTTTCTTATGAAAAGCTTCCTGGCAGATGGTTGTGAAGTGTGCATGGTGGAACTCTTAAAAATGTGCACCATGCACCTGGTGAGACCAAATGAAGCCCCATGGGGATAGAAAAGGCTATAGGTTTGAAAACAGCAGGCCAGGTTTGCATGATGTGTGTTGATAAAGGCATTTGTAGTCTCCTATGTGACAATGTTACAACACAGGAGCACAAATGAGGGACAAGCAGAAAGTTGCCACTCTTGTACAGGAGGTGCCTGATCAAAAAACCTAAGGCAAGATCACCATGTACTATACTGAAAGCTGTATAAGTAGAAATATTGAAATTATTAGATAATATTATATATATACTATATATATATATATATATATATATGTATTATATTATAATAAAGAGACCCCATTACCAGCCTTTTACTACATGTAAAAGAACAGAATAATAAGCAAGTATAATAAATGTTTGATGCTATTTTTACTTTCTCCAAAAATTCACTTGCAATGTGTCTCTGAACTCTAGGAAGGATCGAAATGCAAACTGGTCACTTTATCACGATATGGGAGTAAGCATATGTGCATATGCACCAAAATGAACACCAAAAACAAACCCATCAGATACTTTACCAGTTGGTGGTAACTCTTGGACCTGACCAACTGAGGTTCCTTTGATTTTACACTCAATTTGAAAGTTTTTGGTTAACCAGTTTTGAAGATCAAAATTCAATATTTGTTCATTTCTTTGAAACATTTGAATGGACTGTTCAATCAAAAGAGAAAACTGACTTGTGTGGGGCCAGCCAAAAAGGGGGAGACCAAATTATTATGCTCAAGCACATGGTAGGAGACTGTTCAAAGAAAATAAAAATACATCTGGATCCTACACTCGGCCATTAAGGCGTTAATAAGAAATTTCCTGCTGGCAAATCCAGAGATATCCTGGGGAAAATGGAAACACATGGGAGCTGAAACACATGCTGTCAAATTCTGGACAAAATATGGTTTTCCATGGAGCGTATGAGGGTTAAAGGCGCTGCAGATTCTCTGTACAGCTTCGACATCAAAGCGAACTGTTCGGCGGTGCTGGCTTATCACTGAGCCTCAGATAGTAAACACACAGAGCCAGCGAATGCCCTTTCCCCTGCCGCTGACAGACAGCCAGTCTTTGATGCTGCTACTGTGACTGCGATCACGTTCCCCACTAAATGTTACCTCCACTGCCACACCCGCATACTGTGCATGCCCGGGGCCTGGCATCATCCGAGAGACAGGCTGCCGGTGAATTCTAAAGAGCAGGAGGTTGGGAAGGAAGGCTGTGTGCAGGCTGGCATTTGTTCACCGGCACACGTGCCAACTTTTATAGTAGACTGAAATCTTATATGGGCTTTAACATAGTGATGTCACTGCAAATTAAATTTTCAATATTTTTACATCTGCGGTTTTCATTAAAATACCACCCATGTCACCCTGGAGAATACAAAATGGTCATTCAAAACACATTACACAGGCATGGGCCAAAGTTGTCACCATTAAAACTTCTTGTTTACTCCACCATATGGGTTCCTGCTGCAGTCCTACAGGCTCTTCGAAGTTGTGAGAACCAAGGGACATGCAGGGGCTCAATGCATGTTCCAGGATGGCACCACAACACTACTACCTACTGACCGATCCCCTTGGGACTACTCCTCCCATTATACATGTCAGGCAGTAAGGCCTGCAGCTGTGTCTCTCCAATGTGCCATTCCTCTATTGATGGGTGGCTCTGGCTGACCTGTGCATGAGAAACAAAGTGGCAGTGAAGGCCAAGTATGGAGCAGCTTGCCAGGGTTACTGAAGTTGGGAACTCCCAGCCCTCATTCTCCACCTCCTGGTATGTGGGGGTGATAGTTACATTACTGTCTCAGGGCTACCTGGTACTTCTTTCCAAGATGCAGTGCCTGGGAAGTGACCAGCCAATTGCTGTATTAACAAAGTGTGCACAAAGAAAAGGACAAGGAAGCTACTTCCCAGGCACCAGAATGCACATGAATGTTCCATCTTTGAGTCAGCATCTCAGTCCATGAAATGAATGGCAACCCAGCCTGAGCAAAGATGGCTCCGCCTTTCTAGAGACAAAAGCTGATGAAGGCATAGTTAGGGTAAATTTTTTGATCTCTAATATTGCTAATATCACTTAGCAGGTATGCTTTTCACATGAAAAATATAACTTACATCATTGTCATAATAAAATGGCGACGGCTGTGCCAGAGCATTAAGCTGCTGAACCATTATGACTGCCATCTTTATTTTTTTCCATATCTGCCATGATGCAGGTGCTCTATACCCAATGCACTATCATGGCTTCTTCTGTTCCAGTGAATTCTACTTCTACTGTTGGCTACATGGCAATTTGCAAGATGCAAAGCACCCTCCTTTCTCCACTGGTGGGAGGGCAGCACATAGACAATCGCCTTCACAGTTGTCCTGTTGTCAGAGATTACTGCACATTGGCAGAGACCAGCAAAGCTCTATGAAACATTTACTTTGGCTGCTGAGCATCATTTGGCATCTTGTTCAGAACTCCCCGACTGTACTGACTGTACCAGCACCAGCTGCAGCACACAGCGGAGGAAACAAGCTATTTACAGCTAACACAACACAACGACAAGAGGCAGCAGATGTTCCAGGAACAATTATCTGCACTGCATTTCTTAAAACTGGAGTACAAACAAAAGTAGCTATCGCTGAATTCATTTGCGGTGACATGAAAGGACATATGTGAATCAAATTTAGTTTGATCAACGGTCAGGTTGATTGATTAGTTCAATATAAATGCAGGCAATCATTTCAAAAACAGTTGATTGTACGACACAACATAATCAATGCATGTTGCAGCAGAAGAAAAGTGCAGAGAAGATAAGTGTATGTGGGCATGCTCCAAAATTGATTCAAGAAGTTAGATACTGGTATGATCGACAGAAATGTTCTGACCAATCAAGATTTGATACTCCAATATGATCACATTTGTTCTGTCCAGTTAGAATCAATTCTATAAAACAATCAAACAGGCAGCTCAGTTGAACAGGATGATCCATTCATTTAGGTAGCTGGCAATAATAAAGTGGAGAAAAAAATGATATTGTTGTATATTTCATCAGGCCAGGAATTCACTAAAGCAGATCCATTTTAATTCTTTTCTTTTTAATCTCTTTTAATATGCTCTGGGAAATGCACTGGGGGGGATGAAATCTATCACTGATAAAGGCTGCGTTTTATTCCCATAATCCCCTATAACTATAGATATTGATCTGCTGCTTTCGTACCATGGCTTGGACAACTGAGTTTGTCCTCCAGGTCTGTGAGCAATCTGGCCTCCCTCTTGAAAATTTCCAATGTCCAGTCAGTCTGAATTTCTGTGACGTGTCAGGGATTACACCAGGCCGGATTAGATTGCACCTTTAACACACATCACAATGTAACATTAATCTTCATCCTATTAACCCAATCGCCCTCGCTAGAAGGTTACAGCCTATCGCCTCCGCACCTGATATTTTCATGAACTCTCTCCTGTATTGCTGGTTAAAGTGCAGTTCGTGAATTCCTGTAAACTCTTCTGTATCAAAACATCATACTATGCCTTGTTGCCCTTTGATATAGTCAGAGTGTACACAGGAATGTTTTCCAATACCCAGGTAGCTATCAGATCCCAGCTTCTACGAGTATAAAATAATTCATATTTTCATATCAAGGAATCACTAAACACGTGTGGCACGGTTTATAAACATTGACTGAGCAGAGAAGGGTTACAACCCCAATATCTTTCTATACACCAGCAGGTCAGAAAGTGATGGGAAATCTCCCCAGGCAAATGTTTTAATGGCTCCTTAGGGTTTGTTCAGAGGTTGTTAGGGGATCCTTGAGCAATGAGCAATTTATGCCTCTTAGGTCAGTTTAACTGACACCATTGATCTTTTTGGCTATCTGTATGGGAGACTTTCATCCCATTGGCCAGCAATAAGAAAGTAAGTAAGAGACATTCTTCCTACTGACCACCACACTAAATTACCGTAAGCTGTGGATATATAAATTAGAGTAGGGGTTCCCTGAAGACCTTAAAATTTATTTCAAGGGTTCTCCCCATGTTAAAAAGGTCTTGAATGACGCCACCATATTTCATATCATCCAAGTTTATTATCTACAGGATTTTTCTTGCACATAATTAGATGGTTGAAGGCAGCAGAGCTTCATCTCATTTACTAAGTCCTTGCAGGAAGTTAATTCACTTTACTATGTGAACAGCTTAAATTCCTTTAGTAAGTCAGCCCCTTTGTGTCTACTTTTTTGCAGCGTTAACTGATGTGATTGCTCTGACCGTGAAATAGACCCGGGGTTGGCTGTCTGCAAGCACAATGCTTATAGACTTTCCACAGTCTGCGTTCCTCCAGCATGACATTATGTACATACATTTCATTCTCAGGGCAATCCAGGGAAGAAACCAGAGAATGACGAGTGCTGGAGATTTGTCTGGCTTCATGTCCAGAGGTTGATCTCATGGGAAGGGAGAGCTCCCCAGCTCAGGTATGGCCGGTTTCCATTGGCCCAAATGTCGATAAAAGCAGATGTTTCTGCTACAAAACCATCCCCTCCTCTCCCCGTAAGGTTGGTGATGTCAGCTGCAGACAGACATTAGCGGCTTATATTGAGGAATGAGGAGAACATCT
Organism: Pyxicephalus adspersus; assembly: GCF_032062135.1. Taxonomy (NCBI): domain Eukaryota; kingdom Metazoa; phylum Chordata; class Amphibia; order Anura; family Pyxicephalidae; genus Pyxicephalus; species Pyxicephalus adspersus. Next base: position 29,485 of record NW_027317063.1, read on the forward strand.
GGACTTCAAAGGATGAGGAAGACCTACATCAATACAACCAAGGCCTCAATGCAATCACACCTTCATTTCTTACAGTGTATTACAGATTAACCCAGGGAAATGAAAGCTTTAAAGCTCACATACACCTCCCAAAAAAAAAAAAAACCCACAGTGACAACATTCACTGTAATGTATCTACCGAACGACAGTGCTGTTGTCCAAGATTACTCTTACCTAATTTGTACTACAAACACAAACTTCTCTTCAATACATAGGAAGGAAAAGTTCTGTAGTTTAGAGGAGACAGCTGGGAAAGCTGATAACATTCCATGAGATTTCAGATCAGTGCAGATATACAACAAAAGTGCTTAGCCTAAAGAAAAAAATCCTTTGGGGATCTGCATACCAAGAATGCTGGATGCAGTGGGCTGTGGTTACTTGCAGTTGTGTAGCAGGAACTGCTTCATATGCATCCAAGTGAACTGAGCCTTAAGCTGCGTTCACACGTGCAATAATTATCGTTGGAAAAGATAATCGTTAACGAAAAAAGTTCACAATGACGCCAAAGAACGAGAATTGTCCCTGGAAATCAACGACTGTCCCGGCGGATCTGATTGGGCGACGATTGTTCGCAATCTATTGTGTGTATGGTCATTCAGTGATCGTGGATTGTTCTGCAGTATACTTTCCCCTGTACATGTCACTTCCTGCATCGTTCAAATGATTGTATCTAGTGTGTGTACATTATTGGTGGACTATATTTGAACGATCGTGTCGTTACAGCATGTACAGAATTGTGCACAATACAATCGTTCAAAATAATCGTGCATAATCGTTAGTCATTTGTTTTCTTAAGACAATTATTGCACGTGTGTACCTAGCTTTAGAGCCAGTTAAGACCCATGGCCTTTTGCCGTAGGCTCAACCCTGGTGCAAAGTTCAACCCCTCTCATTTAAGTAAAAGGGAGCAGTTGGGACCCTTTATTACACATGGCCGCGACTTCAGCAGTGGCATTGTTACCAAAAGCGACATGCTACTTTTGGCTGCATGGTTGTTGCCTGAAGATCTGCAAATCTTATTGCCTGCAGTGCAATTTGTCTCTCCTGGCTGCACAGCAGCAGTTTCATGTGCAGCTTGGAGCTGCCAGCCATGCAATTTGGTGCCGCAGGTCTGAAGGCTACATACACACGTCAGATGATTCTTGTAGGATTATCGTTTCAGGGCTAGTATCGGACGAGAATCAGACGTGTACAGTGCTCGTCCGACGTCTTGCATGGATGTGTCATGGCAGATCCATGAACGACGAATAATGAACGACTGCAATACAAGTGAAGGGGAGAGAGCGCAGCGGGGTGCCACTCACTCGTTGTCCCACCTCCCCTCTTCATAGAGCAGAATGGAGCTGTATGTACAGCAATTGTTCATGCATCTTTCCGTGTTTTTTGTCCAACAACAAAAGTCTAACATGTGTATGCAGCCTGTGTGTAGCCTCCACCAAGAGTGCATATGAGAATGTGACAACGCAGACCTCTAATCCCATTACAGTTGTCACCTCATAGCAGAAATTAACTGCAGCTTTTCCAGCTATTCTTAAAATGAAAGCTGTAGAAAAAAAGAGATGTGTAAAAAAGATAACATTTGACCTTTTGACGTGACATTACCATGTTATATAAGAGCTGAATGATCAAGTTTAGATCTACTTTAGTGAGTTTTGCTTTGTCTAACCAGCAACCATTGAACAAGAATTTGCAATCCAGTCTGCTGCAGATTGTTATTGTTGAAGTGAATGTTTTCCTTGCCAACATCAATTTTTAAGTGCAACATTTTATCACTGAAATGTTTATAGGGAGAAGCAGTGGGTTTGTGTCTTCTCTGCGTTGGACAAAACAATTGCTGATGTGGAATTCGTAGTCTGTCTGGCTTGTGCAGTTTTGGCGTGTTGGTTTTACTAAAAATACAGAGAATGGAGCTATCTGAATTCAAAAACCAGCGAGAGACTAAACATCTGCTAAAAGCCATTAAATGTAAGCCATTGTTTGAGTCTTGTAACCTTTCAATTTGAGTGCGTCAGAACATAAACACATTTGGGACATTTCCTGACCGGGCCAGGACGAAGCGAAACAAGCCAGCGAGTTATTATGTGCCCGTATCAAAACTGTATTTTGGTCAGTTAAGGTTATGGCCCAGATCCACTTTTCCTGGTAAAAAAAAATGTTTATGCATATCTTGTAAATCCTCCCTATTCCCAGGCATTTAGCTGGACTCAGATCTTTCCAGGCTCCACAGTGCATGTTAAAACGTTTCTTATTACGCATGTTACTGCAACCACCCTGAATATGTGTGTTTGCAACATTGCCATTTATTGGGAAAAGAACCCCAATACACATATTTTGTCAACCCATGCACCTGCACTTGATCACATTTTATTGTAATATAAATGAGGGCACCTGTGCAAGGATGAAGAAAGCAGTGCCGATGCCATAATTCCTTCTCCTCTGAACCAAACCAAAAGAAGAAATAATATAACATACTAGTAAATCATTTGACTGTCTAAAGAGTACAGAAAACGAATAGTAATAAAAAAAACAAAAACAAAAAAAACGAACAACTTACAGATCAAAGGCTTTCAATTGGTGATGGTGGGGTCTTCCAGCAACACATGCCCATTGCTGACGCATGGGATAAACTAAATGGACTTCTAAAGTGCAATTAATAATCAGAACAAAAATGTGGGTGTTCCTTCCTATAAGACTGGACTAATATTCATTTAGTTTACAGGGCAAGTAATAAATTAATTAAATTATAAAGTAATAATTACTTTTTTCTCAGTCCTACAAGCTTCCTTCTCCCTGGTTCTGGTGTCTCTTCTTTAGACTTTTTAGACCTTTAAAACTGAACTCTAGGCATAAAATTTTTTATTTAAACATAATTCTAATTAGACTTATATGATATAAATTAGGATATAAATGCACTTTGTGTCCTCCAAATGCCCCTGCAAACCCAGTTATTTTCTTATAAATGTAACAGTGACACCATCACTGAGCTGCACAGAGCTGTGGGAGGGGCCCAGCAGTCCCACCCACTACAGGCAGCCTGCAGGGGGCGGATACAAGACCAGACACTGCGCAGAACAAGAGAGAGCAGCAATGACCGGTCTTTATACAGGAAGCTCTGGCATAAGCTACGTGGCTCTTGTATTTGGACACTATTTGCTTATCACAGAGTTCAAGTTTAATATATGAATGCTTTAAGTGTCACACTTTGCATGAATCAATTAAGTATATGTCAACATTATCAATTTACAGTTATTTTAAATAATAAAGGTTTCTTCTTTACAACTTAGAACAAATTGCTGCTTCCAATTTACATTATATGACCAGGGGTTTCCAAATCCAGCCCCCAAGTGCCAAATACAAGATATTTGTTTTTTAACCTTAATAAATTGCCTACTGTCTGTTAGAGAAAAATGAATGATTTGCATGGATTGTGGCCCTCGAGGGATGGCCAATAAAGCTATCTATAGACAGTGGTGGCAG
>NW_027317064.1:0-32851 GCF_032062135.1 Pyxicephalus adspersus
GTAGTCCTCAATTGAACTAGGGGTTTGTATCAATTTATTTGGCTAGGTAAAGAATAAATAACTAAGCCAAGTTGCTGTTTTAAGGCCCTACATGACCCTTTAGAAAATGGGACTAGTTCTAGACTAGTTAATTTTTATGGGGATCTAGGACCACTGCATAACTGCTGTGCTCAGACCAAATACTGTTTAAATACCTGAGTTTTTGTTTTGTTTTTCCTTCAGTTGTTTTTATGATATTCTTCTATATTATTCCTAGCTAAAAGAAACCTTAGCAAAAGTGCCACCTAATTACATTGGAAAGCCTCTTCTGAACAAGACATTGGGGCCAACTCATTGGGTGAGTTATATATTTACATGATACTGTTTCCTTGAGTTTCATGCTAAATTCATTCTGAAATGTCTAACTACAAATCTATTTAATGGTCAAGCTTATCCAAAAATGAAATTTTCCACTTTGCCCACCATCTGTTGGTGGTAATGATCTGAGATTTTCAGGGTGCACAGTTGACCCTCATGGTAACCAAAATTTAAGCCCCTCAGTGTTAAAGAATTTCCAGATATGGCGGTCACATTTTAAAAAAACTATTGAACATCGCAGTTGCTGCTTCAAATAAAAGTATGTCTAGGAGCCTAAAATTAAAAATGCAAATTGGTGAACCCTGACCCAGCAGCATTGGGGTGGGGTCCCTAAATTAAAACTCAACCATATCTGGAAATAAAGGAAATATCTGGAAATTATTAAATTTTAGTTACCAGTAGTTATGAGGATCACCTGTGGGACACTAGTATCTATGGGGGAGCCCTGGGGCCAATAACATAGCAAGGAGCATTAGGGTGCGCACCTGGAAATGTCAAGTTATTACAACTAATGGTTTGGGAGATTTTGAACACATGTCGAGAGTTGTTAGAATGCAGCATTTACATAAACACAGCTATTACAGTGGTGCCAATTATGTCATTACATGTGAAATTCAATGAATTTCACAGGCTTAACACTATATAAAATAGTGACTTTCCATTTTTTTTTATAATGGAAACATTTTTTTTTTTTTTTTATGAGGAGGACCCCCTCCCTCTTAGTTATTACTGCAATGATGGTAAATACTAAAGGGGAAATCTGCAGCCTCCTGGGATATTTGTGTCTCCTATCCCAGGAGGCTGTGGGTTGCTCTTTCTGTGCATGCCTGACATTGGACATTTGGGGCATAATACAAAAATATGGAAAAATTTGACATATTAACAAGCCCGGAATTATGTATGCAATATCTAAAGTGCAACTAAGAAAACCAAGGGTAATATATCAGTACAGAAATAAAATACATTAAGGCATGGTCACAAGAAGAGCCAGAGCTCACCTGTAATTATAAATATGTGGTTGCCCCACCATCATTATACACATATTTTTCACAATCTGTTTATTGAAAGAATGCTATTTTTTACTTAGGGGCCTATTTTATTTTTTATTTTTTTTTACTTGAACTAGCAGTAAAGTCCCTGGTTATTTAAAGAATGGGAGTAGATGTGTTGTATTTGGAGTGTTTTTTAGATGACTATTTACTTTTAATTCTTTGATTTTACTTTTAGACAAATACCCTAGTTGAATAAAAAATGTGCAGACATTAAATGGAAATTAAATGTTGAATTTACTAGAGCATCTTCTGGAGAACATCAAATGTGGCAGTTAATCCTGCTGTATCTTTTATCTTTTTGTTTGCCAGTTTTCTTGTCAGAACGCCTGCAAATATGCTTGTTACAATTGGGCTTGTAACAGCATGTGCAGAAACTGTACTTCGTAATTTAACCTCCCTGTGGTAACCCCAAGCCACACTCGAGGTAGCTAAAAACATAAAAAAAATAAAGATTCACCTGCTCCCACCAGCGTCTTCCAGTGTCCTGCCTGTCAGATCCCATCCTCGGGCCGCGTCCTCTTCCTCCGATCTGTCCCCTGGCAAGTGCACTGCCGGTTCCTGGGAACGTTGGTGCATGTGAGGGAGCGTGGCGGGAATTTCAAATTATTTTCTATTGGATTCAATACAAAATAACTTTTTTGAATCCAATACAAAGTAATCATTATAATATATATGCTACTGTATAGTTATATTGCAGGTTTCAGTATTTTGCACCCTTGTTTTAACAGATTTTTGTGTTTTTTTTTTTGTTTTGTTTTTATTTAAAGTTTATTAATAATTTTATTAAATATTGGACATATTTCGGTGAATTATGCCTAAGAATTATAGGTCTACAATGTAATATAAATTTTCATGAAAGACAATGTCCTGCTTTTAGACATATAAATCCAGATAGAAATGAACCACCCAGGAGGTTAATAAACTTGTTTTTGAACGTTTTGTCTGTCAGGTGCTCAGAAATTAATTTACAAAGTTTTTTTTGTTTTTTTTCCTAGGAGAAAATTGAAGCAATTAATCAATCCATAACTAATGAATATGAGGTCCGGAGAAAAATGTTGATTAAACGTTTGGATGTGACAGTACAGTCATTTGGTTGGTCAGACCGAGCGAAGGTAATCCAATGGATTCAAAATAAATAGACCATGCCTTTATCCAGTGTCTTGCCCCCTTTTCACTTGCTTGGTCTCTGTGAATTTGCTTTATAAGTAGGGTAGTCAGGCAAAGTATTGAGAGCAACCTCTTTATTTAGGTACCTTGTCACTTTTAAATTTCCTGACTGCAGTTATTTAGAGAGGTTACCAATTTGTAACTGACCACTGATGTCATCTGCTGGGTGCAGACTTGCCTTTCTCCTCATACAGTAAACAGGCAGCATCTCCCCACTGCTGCTTGCCAGCGCAAAGTGTCGCTCGGACCTTGAACCTGCTACTGCGGCTTACCTACATTGTTGTGGCCTACTCTGTCATCCAGCTTTTAGCTGTTTGGGTTCCATGAGTATCTAAACCTTGCCTCATACACTGAGCTTTAATTTGCCTGTCCGCCATGGTAATACAACTTGTCTTGGTATAGACCCAGGAAGGTCAGTTTCGCCATACTGCGTGCCTCCTATTAACACTCTGCAGACAATGTCCGCCCCAGCCTTTTATAATTTTTTTTTCTACATTCATGCAAGGCCCAAATGACCTGCTTAAAAAAAGAAATATGCTGTATTACTTTATTTTATTGCTAATGAAATGTGCAGTTTAAGAACAGATCAATCCATACCTCTTTGAAAATCATCCTCTTACCTTCATATTTTTTTTCCTGATCTGTGGCTCCTTCCATTAAATTGTAGCACTTAGCAGGAAGTTGTGCTGTATGGAGCATTACATGCTTAGGGCTTCCCAACCTAGTGGTTACCATAGTAACCAAATGCTTTTATCATCACAACTCCACTACTACCAAGAAAAAACAGCCAAGTGGCAGGCAGAAAAATGATCAACTCTTGCACAGTGGAATTATGCTAACATAGATGCCCTGAGTTAAAAAGAATAGAATGTAGCAAGCTTTTAAGACCTAATGTACCTGTTACTGCTCTACAGCAATATGTTCTAAAACAAGACTGTATAATAATATTTTTTTTCAATGTTAGACTGGGTTCTCTTTAATTACAGGCAATACCTTCAGATGCCACAAGCATGCTTCAGTGCCTTCTTTTTACAGATTCTGTATCTGATTTGTCCAAGACATTGACCTGTTAGACACAGACGCCGTCAGAGATTCGCTCTAATATGTACCTAACCAGATCCAATCTTCTGCGAGCACTCTAAAATTAGGGCTCTGCTTTGGCTTTGCATACCATCATAAAACTAAAGAATACATGTGTTCCTTTTTTTAGAAATTGGGGTTCCAAGCCTTTGAGGACATCATAGGGATGCAAGCTTGTCAGATGTACAAGAATCTGGGTATAGAGTTGGGCAAGTCATTCATTCTAGTCATTTTAGGGATCCTCCTTCTGGCTGTGTCAAAATGATGGTACCTACAGCAATGGACCCAGTCCTTCTGGAAGGTCATGATATTGAGATTCAGTTGGACAGTACCAAGGCAGTGGCATCATCCATCAGGGTGGAACTAGTCTAGCCACAAAAAAAAAAGATCCTTTCCTGGATAGGACTTTACGTCCCAGCTCTGGTCACTGAATGCAACCAGAGTGTAGAGCACAACCAGATTGTCTTACTCTGGAGCACCTAGAATGGGTGTTGTGGTTGTGGAAGGTGTTTCTGGACCTTCGTCAGAAGTCCAAAACATCAGTTGTAGACCTGGAAGCCACGTTTCACAACTAATGCCAGGTACAAGAATCCTCTAATAGATGCAATGGATTTTCCAGTGGTTCCATAACATTAGTACACCCTAATTTATACCTCTTCATTATTTGCTTCTCCTGGATCAAAATTAAGGGTTTTCCTATTTCGTGGACTAGTTCAAGCCAATGCAGAGCTATGGCTCTTAGGATAATTTTTTTTTAGTATGTTCTTCCAGGTCTTCATCCAGAGAATCAATTTGACATCCTCCTTCACAGGTTTTGCCTTCTTTCTGTTTAAGCCTAGGTTCGTATTAGAAAAGGACATCTTTGAACCAGAGTTTGTGTCTTATTTCAGAGACTGTTGGTTTCTCATTCTGGTTAAAACCTGTGTACAGTCTTCTAGTTTTACCTATCCATTCTCCTTTGACTTGGGATTTGAGTCTGGTTCTCCCTTAACTCCAGAAATTATTTGAGCCTCTTAGAAATATTTTTTGTGTGTGTGTGTTCTCACTCATGACGTAGTATTTCAGAACAGGTGTGCCTCACCTGTGAAACATTTTTGTTATTTCATGTAAGGACAAGGGGGTCTTGAGCACCAGGAATTTCCCAGAACATTGTTCTTTTCATTTTCTGACTTTAGTTCCGCATAAGGAAATTGTTCTGCATTATTGGAATGTGAGTGTCTTTCTATTAGCCACTGCTTCTATCAGGGAAACTGATTCTCATTGTCATCCCAGATGGCTACTCCAGTTCTTCATTCTATTAATGGTTAAGGCAGACCATCGTTCAAGCTTGGGCCCTTGCCTGTCAAGGTGTACTGCTTCTAAATCTGTGATTTTTTTTTTGATTTTTTTTTTTGATTTTAGTATCTGCTGTTTTTCTGAACCCTCACTTAGTATCCTGAAGGTGAAATACTTCTTTTGTGCATCTATGAAGGTTTTTGTGCTCACCAGAAAATTATTTTGTTTAAATTTATTTTCCTGTCATTCTGGAAGCGACAGTATAACCCAAAAGTTTGACTTCCTGTGTCCCTGGACTCCACAAAAACAGTTTTATGTTGGATGCAGAATTCTTAGTTGTACTGTAGTCTGTGTTGCAGTTGTTGTTTGCTGAGCTTTATCAATATTTTACTATTAGCAGTGTTGTAAATGTAAAAGGAAGATTGTGTAATACTTCCATACCAACAAGAACCCAAGTTTTCACAATTGGTTAACCTGAAATTGACTTATTCAGTAGTGTAAAACTGTCTGATCTCTGGCCACTAGAGGGCAATGTTGTATTTATATTCTGTACTGTAGCAGAGATTTTCTTCATTGTACAATACTATGCATTGTACGGCAATAGAAACACACCAGTGGGTGAATATGCCGCAAAAGCTTTTTGTTGAGAAAAGTTTTTGTTGAAAATAAACATTATTATAATAGTAAAAATGTTAAGGCTGACTGTGGATAGCTCAAAAAAAGAGATTAAACAAAATGTATGCATGTGCATTAGTGGCCCTAGATTTCATGGACTCAATTGAGGGGAAAAGGTAAAAAAATGTTTGTGATGTACAGCAATTCAGATCGTGCATGGTACACCTTGACATACAGTCTTCAATGTAGTGTGCCACTTAAAGTAGTCCAGGTTATGTGATCTTAGGTACCGTATCCAGAATATGCAACGCACAGCTTACAAAGTAAGTGCAGATGTTTCCTTGATAGCTGTGCAGTAGAGGACCCTGCATATCTCAGCCAATTGTACATCTCTGAGTAGTGGACTTTGAAAAGGGGGACTGCCCCAGACCAGTAGATCAGAGCTAAAGCAGCCATTGTGAAACTAGGAGAATAAAAGGAAATGTCACAATAACCTGAGAACTGGTCAGGGTAAGCAGAACACTTCAGATTCACAAAGATGTTTGGTGTATCTTCTGGCATCTTAGAGCCCAGTTTTTCATCACAAATGATAGCCAAGACTAAATCCAGAAAAGCAAGCAGTGTTGAAACTGGAAGTAATTTTGCATATGAGGTTTGTATTACGTAAAGAATAGAATGACTTTACTTTTGATAACTGTTTATTGCTCTTTAATTGGCATCTACAGATAAATCATGTGTTTTTATGTTAGCTGTGTAATAGTACAGAAAAATATTTATTGTTGTTATTGTATGTTTAATTTTGAACAGAGTCAATCTGACAAACTGGCCAAAGTTTACCAGCCGAAGCGAGCATCCTTGTTAAGCAAAAGCAGCATTTCTGTTGCTCATCTTCTGGCGGCACGACATGATCTGTCCAAAATCCTAAGGACTAGCAGTGGATCAATCCGGGAGAAGACTGCCTGTGCTATAAATAAGGTTAGCTTTCTTAGAAAACAATATGTTCTGGGTTTAAAAGCTCAATACCAGCCAAACCGTTTTTGGTATTTTTTTTTACCCAGAAGAAAGGCATACAACCACTATCACTGCTCATCTTACTGCATTCTGGCTCTACTGAGGATAGACGCATACTGCAACAAAACACCTAATTTTTATAGAAACTGCTAAGGGCTGCTCATTTAAAGATATATCTTCTGTTCCCTCATTGTACATTTCATTTTAAACCATTACATTCCTCTCTAATTTAAAAAAACATTTTTTCTCTAAAACACAAAAATAACGTCAAGCCGTTATCGACCACTGTTTGCATATATCTACTATGAATCTAAAAACAATGCATACAACCTCTCCCCCATCACAAATTTGTTGTCCCCTCATTTTTTCCCCCCCCCATGCACCTATGCAGGAAGTCTCCTAGGATATAACTCATGATAGTCAAACCATGCAGAAAATAGGTGAAATGCTGTTTATTATTGTGTATTTAAACTTAACCATTACATTTTTCTATGTATTCCTATTTTGGCCTGTCAAATAATGTCATACCATGAAATGTATTTTATTATTTGTTCCATAAGTGCAAAAATATATCATGTATGTCATTTGTCTTTTGCACACTTCCTGTGTTACAAGGGAGTCTTGTTGTTCCTACCAATTATATTTTGTTGACTGTCTGAATGTAAGTGAAATCATAATGTGCGCAAACATTCAAACAAAGTTTCCCGAAGAGCACAAATGGTGGGAATGGTGTATAGTGTCCAGGATATCACCAAGAGAAAAATGCAAACTAAGGCTTTGTACACACATTAGATCTTTCACGATCATTTCCAATGGCAAAAGACCGAAAGACGAATCAACGAGCGATATGTATACAGCGCCGTTCTGTTCTATCAAGTGGGGAGGGGGGAGAACGAGTGAGCAGCACTTATCCCGGTCAACTTGAGCCATTCAGATGTAAGTTCAAAAAGGCAATAGAGAAGAAAAGGCTTCAATGGAGTTTAATTGAGAATAAATGAGCACAGGGGGTCTAAAAAGGTGCATGTAGGAGACTATAGAGGAATATGAGCACAAATAAAGGAGGGAAGGAAGGAGCATAGGACCTTACCAAACTAGACAAAAACAATAGGGAAAGTGAATAAGCAGTAGAGGAAAGGGGGGTGAAAAGTTGAGAGCGAGACATCAGCCTGATTATAGACACCTAGATATTTCAGGTATTCAGAGCATTCTCTAAAAGAGAAGTTGTTGTAAAAAATGGAATCTACATGGGGTGAAAGAGTGATGTTCATGTATTTAGAAAAATTGACCTTGAAAAGGGTGCCCATCGGTTTTATTTCATTGATAATACACACCAAAGAAATATGGGAATTGGTGACACACATTGAGATCAGAAAAAAGTGATGATTTGACATTATGGTTGTCAGTTTGAATACCTTTTTAAAAGATAGATTTGATTCGCTATGTGTTCCATAATCAGAACATAATACGAGGGGGAAGGTGACAGCCCTGTTTAGAGTACCGTTATTATAGTCTAGTACTTTGAGTACACATTAGGCTAGCTACTCTGTGCTCGTGAGCTTTTTAAACGAGAACATCGCTTTAAAAACAGTTTGAAAACATATTTTGCTTACTTATAAATATAACAAAAACTGGAATACATTTTTAATTTTGAATTCATAAGGTATCCTGCTAACTGTCATTTTAGGTGTAAATTGATTTTTCTATTAAGTAATGAAATTCCCAGCTGCTAACTTAAACATTTTATTATGAATTTTTAACTAGACTGTGTAACTGCTGGGACATGGTTTCCTGTTTAGAATGATGATGCTTTTAAATTTAAGTGCCAGATGTTAGTACCATCTTTCTAGACTGACTATAAAATATAAAGCTGGACAGATAATTTATTATGCAGGTCTATATGTAATTGTATATCTAGGTCTCAATTTATTGTCTATTTAAAGTGAATTTAAACCCAAGAACAAAAATTGTATCCTTCACATCTCAGGAATTGCTATGGGCAACTACATTCCTCCTTAGTGTTAATTTTGTTTTAATTTTATTTATATTATTTATTTATTATAAAGCTTTAAACAGGTAAAAGCTGACCTTTTTGGGAACCTATTTAAATTCCATATAAATTTAAGTTAAATTGGTTTGAGTGGGACTAAAACAGAAGTTGCCTGAGCCATTGCTTACTGTTAAACTTCCTGAAATATATTGACTGGGAAGCTGCAATATGAAAAACATTGCTTTAGGGTTTAGATATGTTTTAAGCATAAGACAATGTGCTATGGAGAATGTTCTTTACCTGTAAGCCAATATTACTGGAATCAATAGTTCTGGTTCTGCAGTAGTCTTGCACATTCAAAACGGATTGTTAAAAACTAAAATTGAAAGAATGTTGCCTTATAATAGCTGGGGCACATTGAGCCCATGAACATTTTGTCTTTGTAACTGTACTGTTTTAAAATTGCATGCTGTGGACAATTCTTACTGATAGTGTTGTGTTTTTTTTAAAAAACAGGTATTAATGGGAAGAGTTCCTGACAGAGGTGGCAGGCCTAATGAAATAGAACCACCTCCCCCAGAAATGCCACCTTGGCAGAAGAGACAAGATGGCCCACAACAAGGTGGTGGTAGAGGTGGAGGAAGAGGTGGATTTGAACAGTCTTACGGTGGCCGCGGTGGCTATGAACAGGGAGGGGGCCGCGGTGGCTATGAGCAAGGTGGTGGAAGGGGACGTGGTAACTATGATCAAGGAAATAGAGGAGGTAGAGGGAGTAAAGTACAAGGAGGCTGGACAGATGGTGGTGGCAGTGGTTCTGGTGGACATTATCATGACGGAGGCTTTCATCAAACTGGTGGCTACCAGAGTGGAGGAGGAGGGTACCAAGGTGTTGGATATCAAGGAGGCGGAGGAGGATTCCAAGGTGGAAGTGGATACCAGGGAGGAGGATATGGAGCCTACCAAGGTTCATCCTACTCTGGTAGCGGCTATCAAGGAGGTGGTTATCAACAAGATAACAGATTTCAAGATGGTGGCCATCACAATGACCGAGGAGGTGGTCGTGGCAGCGGAAGAGGAGGCAGAGGTGGCCGTGGTGGAAGAGGGCAGGGTGGTGGTTGGGGTGGCCGTGGTGCACAAACTTATAACCAAGGTGGTCAGTTTGAGCAGCACTTTCAACATGGAGGCTATCAATATAATCAGTCTGGTTTTGGACAAGGAAGACATTACACCAGTTGAGATCATTTAAACTTCACTTAAAGTAGAGCTCACGTAATAGTTGTGATAACCTGATCAGAAAGGGTTTTTCTTTTTCTTTTTTTTTGGTGTGTGTGTGTGTGTGTGTGTGCGTGCGTGCGTGCGTGCGTGCGTGCGCAATCCCATAGCTTTGATGCATGTGTGAACATAACAATAAAATGTTATTCCTACTGTTGCCTTTCAAGAGATGCCGTTTGTTAGGTTGCCTTTGTCTCACAAAATATTGCATTTGCATTTAAGGGTAAGGGTTTGTAATTAAACTGGTTAAAAAAAAGGCACCCAAAAATGAAGGGTGAAAACTTCTAATGATTAGTGATTGTGGATGTGTGGCAGAAACATGTCTATTGCGCCACTTTGCTCGCTAGTTTCACAGAAACTCTTGTCAAAGACTTGTTTCACAGAACAAATTTATATTACTTTTCCTTGCTTTAGCTAGTCAGAATATAAAGCAGAACTATATGTAAAATTTTAAAAATAATTCACATCAGGCAGTTCCCTCCTGCAACAAGATAAACAATGCTGTAATCAGCATGATTTATGGAAGTCTATCAGTCACTATAAGTGCACAACTCTGATAAGTTTGTAGCACACACTTATTAGACTTTATACACGTTAGATACCCTTATCATGCTCAGTCTAAAAAAGATCTGAGCAGTTTTTTGGAGTAGAACTTTTTTTTTTTTTTTTTTGGACTGAATTTGGTATTGTTTTTCATAAAGATTATGTAAATGGAATAACCCAAAATGTTATGTTATAAAGCCTTCTAGTTTATACAAATAAAAACATTTACCCTGGTTTATGCTCATAGTGGCAAAGTCAGTGGTTGGTTGGTATGGACAATTGCCCTACATCTGTTTGCATGTTTTTTTCTATTCTTTGTTATTGGCCTTTAAGATATGCTGTATTTGTATAAATATTTTTAAAGAGATGTAAAGGAATACTTGATATTGGTAGCAGTTTGTTTCGGAGTTCTTTTAGTTTTAAGTGCCCTGCCTATCATATAAGTTTAACAATAAACATTTGTTACTAATTTCTGATTTATTCACAAGGGTATATTGTTTACAAGCTAGAAAAAAGGAAAAGGGGAAGGTTTGACCATGTCAACAAGATTTTGCCCCCAGAGAACAGTGAGAAAGGGTTTATTGACCCTTAACGGTCACATTTCATTTTCTGAACAATAGAAAAAGATGATTGACATTGGTTTGATGTTTGCCTTATTCAATGTGCCCTTTGTGGTATTTTCCTGCTTGCATTATTGCAATTAATGACTAGCTACATAAGCTTTTTTTCATGTTTAAGTTCTGGTAAAAAAAATTTATTTTTTGTTCCACACTGCCTTCAAATGCATATGCTGCATGTATGAAATTGTGAGATTTTACTTTTGACGTTTTTTTTTTTTACTGCGGTCCTTGCTATCCTATAAGTTAATGTAAAGAACATGCATATAGCCTAATGCTTTAAGTTTGTTTTATCAATAAAGAGCTTGATTTGGCATTATAGGTGAAAATTTTTTTTATAGGAATAAAACTAATCATACAGTCTATACATAATATAGAGTGATGGAAGCAGTGCTATCTCTGGCTTTATTATTACTATTCACCTAGCATCAATACTCTTAATAATATATCCATCTCAAAAGTCTAACCATAAGCTATACTATTTGTGGCTGTACCTTGTGTTATCTATATGGTTTCATTATATGCTTGTTCTTTTAATAGTTTAGTTTATTGTCCACATTTTGATCTTTTCTGTAAACATACATAACCAACTTTTCTATTTATCTGACTTGTACCAAGTCAATTTCAAGTGCTTTTATAAGCTAACATCTAATTTCCAGTGTCGTTTTAGGCTTATACATCATTTTTCACCCCTCCTAAGAAAGCCTAAGAGCCTATTTAAAATGTAAAGAGCTACTTGCAGATTCATTTAGCCCTGATCTTAGAAAATCAATTTATATCAATGGTCTTCCAAGAATAAGGCTTAGCTGAAAAGTTCTTTCACTTGCTGAGGAGTTCAACACATATTTGCAAGTGTTTTTTAACCCTGGGCAACAGAGGCCATATTCCAAGGGTGTTAAAGTGGAATTATCTTCAAAATTTCAACATTATGTTAAAGGATTGTTTTTTATTTTACATTTGCTTTATTTTTAAACATCCAACCCCTTACGTCTTTACAGGGAAACCCACAGCCTCCTGGGACACTTACATCACACATACTGGGAGGCTACAGGTGTTTATTTACATTTAGAAGAAGGCATGGCACCTGATTTTGCACAATAGTGCACAGGAAGCGCCAGGCATGGTTGGTTCATTTAGTTACAAATTGTTTCTCTTTTAATATTTCTAGTTCCTTAGTCAAGGGTTGAGTTGAATGCCCAATCATCTTTCTTTTTTAGTCTGCTGATATAATCTCCTTGGCTGTCTGCCCTTTTTCTCCTAGTTCAGGATATTATAAGAAAACATTTCTATGTGTTTAATCTTTACCTAAAAAATAAAGAAAAGAAAAACTACTTAGACATGCCAATTGATCCTTAAAGTGAGATATGCAGCATGTGAAGGAACAAGTTTAAGTGTGTATTACACAGATAAAGCAGCAAATTAGCTGGAAGAGATAACATTTTGATGTGCTACTTTAATAAACTCAGCCCAGCATCTGAACTTATCATACAGAAAGAATTAGATGACCTGGAACAATGAAATCGCTTTGAGGATATAAAAAAGCTCAAGATGAGTGGGTTACGGGGATATCTGCAGCAACACTACACTGTTCAGCCAAAGATTATGATTATTCTACATATATTGTACTGCTGAGCTGGGGATAGGAAGGCAGAGAGCATGGGAATTATTGAACTGAAAAAATTGTAAATACCGAATAAGTGCTTTGGATCCAAGAAGGTATAAAAATGAAATTGGCAGGTTCACTCTGTTGTTGAATAAAGTAAAGTGTTTTAAATAAATACTAAAATAATACTACTGTTTTTTTTCCAATGCATTAGGATTTTCCTATTATGGACAATATGGCTTGTATACCACCATGCTATTATATTTTGCATTTTGTTGTGCTTTTGAAAAAAATGTTTGTGTTACCCTTTACAGATTTTTGGCTAATGAGACTGGTAGTAAAGTCTTCTGTATCATTAATCTGTCAGTGTCGGGGACCATGGTGATGCTTCCCTATGTGCAGGTCCATGATGATTGGGACTTAAAGTACTGTATGTCCTCAGTTTTTCATCATTTTTAAATGACTGAAATAGGGGAGGAGTAGCTGATTTTCTTTAATCTAGCTTGGACACTATTTTTTTTTAAGTTAACCTGGTATTGGGTTTTTAATGTTCTTGTGTTATTTTTGCTAATGTATGTGTCGTTTTCCCAATATATTGGGGCTGATTTATTGAAGGACTCAAAGACTGGAGAGGATACCTTTTATCAGTGAACTTGGAATGTTCACTGTTGCCTGCAGACACTCATTATTGTACCATTGGTTCTCAATTATGTAATCATCTAGACAGCCAGCCATAATTAAATTATGCTAGCTGGAGTAGTATGTTAACAAACCCATTTTTACAACCTTCTGATGTCACTGTGCTTCTCTCTTGATGCATACAGAGAAGAAACTACTGTGTTAGAATTTATTGCAGTAAATTATACAAAAAAATGAATTAAAACTGTTAAAAGTTTGAACAAAAGCATTCTGTGTAAAATAAACATTTATTTTTAGAACATAATGGAAAACACATAAGCATTTATTAACCACAAAGATTTATTAAAATCGTGTAGCACATAAAAGCCACACTACAACAGAGATACATAGGAACAATATTTATAATCAATATAAATTGCTGATGTTATAGTGAGAACATTTTTATTAAAAAATCAAATGGAAACTTTTGCCAGACAGGAAGGCCAAAAGAGAGAAAATGGTAGGAAAAAAACAGACAAGAACAGTAAGCAAGGAGGTTTATGAAAATAAGGAAGAAAACAAGGAAGGAATGGGTGCACGGGAATTGGATGAAAAGCGTCCCCAAGCAGCATAAATAAAGCTTTTGCTATGTTAAGAGATCTTTGAATTGTGCTTATCCCCTGAAGGCTATACCGTATCTACATGTGGTTATGTAGGTAATGTATCAATCCTGGAATAAAGCAGTAAGGTCTTCAATGCACTGAAGTTGAGTCATTTTAGTGACCCACACTTTCATTGTTGGAATTAACAATGGGTAGTAGGAAGAATATTAACAGACATGCTTTTTTAATTGTATTTAAATTAAAGCTGAACTAAACTGAAAACAAAAAAATGACACCTTTAATCCCACAGATCCCTCGATGGTGCTGGACCTTCCCTTGATTCGGTCCTGCATTGTCCTGGAATTCCTCTTGGTCCCGGCGCTGGGGAAGCACCAGGCACCACCATTTTCTGTCTTCTCTTCCGTCTTCTTCGCACATGTGCAAGATCAGGTGACGTACCTACTGTAAAGGGTAAGATAAAAGAGAGTCGATCTCACTGCCCATGCATTAGATCGGCATCTCTTTCCCTTATTAGAAAACATGCCCTTTATCGAGCATGCGCAAAAAGAGCACCCAGAGCCTCCCGGGATGCATGATGTAGGTATACCGGGAGGCTCTGTGCTCCAATTCAGTGAGGGAGGTTCTGCATCCTTTTTTTTTTTTTAAAAAAAAAGGGTATAGCACTAAAAGAAATAAATAACATTTTTGCTTTACATACAAAGGTTGTCTACCCTTTTATGTAATGTGAAAATGTTGAGTTTAGGTACGCTTTAAGCATTTTTTTATTAAAAAATTGACACATGACTAAAACATTAAATTCCAACATATACATTAGTTACAAAAACTAATATAGACTGAACTCCAGCTATATAAAATAAAGATGAGCAGAATTACCAAATTCAGCTAATGTCCAAATTCAGCTGAATGTCCACAGAAAAATATGATTTTCTGCAGCAACAAGAGCAGTAATATGGTAGAAATAACTGTACTTCACATCCAAAAAAAGTTTTGCCCATGCAGACTTTTTGGGCCTGATTTAATAATGCTGTCCAAGATTGGTGAAAATTGGAACTTTAGTTTTGCTTTAAGAACACAATATAATGTTTAGGTTTTTTTCAGCAATATCTAGATCAGCATTTGCTAACCAGGGTTCTTCCAGGGGCTGCCAGGACTTCCTTGAGCAATGAGAAATCTGAGCCTTTAAGGTCAGTTTAGGTGACCCCCAAATGGTCTTTTCGGCTATTTGTAAGGATAAAATACTTCCCAATAGTCAGCTACTGACAGCGTATTGTGAGCTATGGATATAGTAATCAAAGAAGGGGTTCCCTGAAGACCTGAACGTTATTTCAAGGGGGTTTCCATTGAGAAAACATTGGTGGCACCAATTTCAATAGATACATTACTCTGGATTCCAGAGGTACAACGGCGCCACATCACCAATCCAATACGAGACATACATTAAAAATTTGGGACTCTATTAAATTTTTGGGGGGCCTTATGTCTGGTCATAGCCTAGAAAGTTCTTTAATTGGGAACCCGTTGTTTCCTCCTGGTCTGGAGGAACCAAGGCGGTTTTCTTGGTGGGTGGAAAAGGACTTATACAGAATTTGTCATTTTACTAATATGGCAGGGATTCGTTCTTTTAGCGGGATTAGAGAAAAATATGAAGCCCCACCTGAAGAACTCTTTAGGTGTCCTTGGATCAGCCATTTTATACAAACTAGGCTGAGATTAACTGTTGGAATTAATAATATGACGTGGTTTGAGAAACTGTGTGTACAGAATGTAAAGGTAAAAGGAGTTTTATCAGCTCTGTATAATACTTTAGTTCAAACAAATATGGTCATACTATCTTATATATCTAAAAGGGGGCCAGATATGGGTATGTCACTGCAACAGGAAGACTGGAATCAGATAAAGTCTGCATTAATGCTTCAGTGGTAGAAACCAATTTTAAATTGATGTTAAGATGGTATATGGTTCCATCTAGGCTTACTAAATTCCAGCCGATCTGTGAGGGTAAATGTTTTAGAGGATGTAGTAAATCATCATATCAATCAATCAATCAATCTAATATAGTTGGTGGGAGTGTCCTAAAATAAGAAAATTTTGGACGCGGGTATATCAAATAGCCTATACTTTGATGGCACGTGCATTTCCTAAAAAGCCGACAGAGGCACTTTTGTGTTTGAAACCATCGTTTTGTACCAATGTTCAATTTAAATTGATAACGTATTTGTTCACTTTAGCCAAAATGGTTTTGACCAAAGAGTGGTGTTCTAAAACCCCCAATGTGCAACAAGATAAAAATAAAATGTCCTGGTTTTTGGTGAATGAAAAGATGAGAGTGATATTGACTGCCTCGGTTCCTAAATTTAAAAAAATATGGTCACCATGGATTGAGCATTATACGAATAACGGCTGGGATCGGTCAATGTTGACCATATAGTCACATTATTAATTATGTAGGCTATAATATATGTTCCCTTTTCATATGTGGGAGTGTTAGTCGGCCTGCCCCCTGTCCCCCATCTGTCCTTGGTTTTTGTGTCCTAGTGGTTGTTCCTATAGAGTTGGCATGACTACCTAGTCCTAGTGGTAGAGGGATATTATATAAAATACACAAATTTAAATAAGATTTGGATAAGGATTCACAGGTCACAGGGTTTTTCTTTTTTGTTAATGAACTCACGGTTTCCATTGAGAAAACATTGGTGGCACCAATTTCAATAGATACATTACTCTGGATTCCAGAGGTACAACGGCGCCACATCACCAATCCAATACTGAGACATACATTAAAAATTTGGGACTCTATTAAATAATTGGGGGGCCTTATGTCTGGTCATAGCCTAGTAAGTTCTTTAATTGGGAACCCGTTGTTTCCTCCTGGTCTGGAGAAACCAAGGCGGTTTTCTTGGTGGGTGGGAAAGGACTTATATAGAATTTGTCATTTTACTAATATGGCAGGGATTCGTTCTTTTAGCGGGATTAGAGAAAAATATGAAGCCCCACCTGATAACTCTTTAGGTGTCCTTAGATCAGCCATTTTATACAAACTAGGCTGAGATTAACTGTTGGAATTAATAATATGACATGGTTTAAGAAACTGTGTGTACAGAATGTAAAGGTAAAAGGAGTTTTATCAGCTCTGTATAATACTTTCGTTCAAACAAATATGGTCATACTATCTTATATATCTAAATGGGGGCCAGATATGGGTATGTCACTGCAACAGGAAGACTGGAATCAGATAAAGTCTGCATTAATGCTTCAGTGGTAGAAACCAATTTTAAATTGAGTGTAATTTAGGGGCGCTCTGTGGTAGGAAACATATATAAAAAAAAGAAAGCAATTAAATTTATTTTTATAATAATAATTATACCAGAGCTAAGGAATAACATAACTGACTGTAAATAAACTATTTTGTTGAATAATAGAACAGCATAAAGAAGTAAGAGAAAAAGCAGTATACTATATACAGAATGAAGCACACATTATTACTAACTAAGTGGAGTTAAAAAACACAGGAGTTGTGTTTTGGGGAACACTTTACTGTTGGGTTATTGTGAATCCTCTGTTTCAGCTTTTTTGGTTTGATACTCTGCTATATTCTTTATAATTTTTTAATAATAAAAGTAAATATCTTTAATTTTTATATTCTTTGAATGCCTTTTTCTAATTCTTTATGGTTTTTTTTAACATTAGTTATGAGTCACATATGTTTTTATTATACCCTCCTAACCTATTACCTATTGGAATATAATCACCAGTTTATAAGTGTAGAACAGACTTGAAATATTCCCATTTCTGTGCAAAGAAGAAAAAAGGCTGTTTTTTCTTGGCAAATTTTAGTGTATTTTAAATAAGAACAATTCATGGGATTCAGTACAATGTAACACACTTTAGTGGTTTTGGGTCACTCTCAGTCTTCATGGGAAGTAAAATCGCTATTCTATACAGAGGTTCCCAAAAACAATAGAGCACAAAAATATCTGTAATTGTAACATCCCACCCCCGATGAGTGTTCTTATTTAAAATATACTAAAATTTGCCCATTTCTTTCCTTTATGTTAAAAAAAGCCATAAAGAATAAGAAAAGGGCATTCCAAAAATAAAAAAACGAAAATTACAAAGAATATAACAAAAGATGTAAAAATGAAATCCAATGTGCAAGACCTCAAAATAAAAGCCTGATTGCAAAATAAAATAACACAACCCCAATTATTTTTTAAATATATAAAAATAGGAAAAAGATCAAGACTGAGTATGAAGGCCCCTTAAAGGATGTCTTGGGGTTATAGTAACTGGGGATAAAGAAAAGGCAGATTTATTGAACACTTTTTTTTAGCTCTGTGTACATAAAGAAAAATGGCTGAGCTTAATTCCAAATTGATAATAACAATGTCACTGCCTTAAAAAAGCCACAATGGCTAAAAATCTATATGATTGAAAAACATTTGGATAAAATTAGAGTTGATAAAGCCTTAGGACCTTATGGATTACACCCATGTGTCCTCAAAGGGCTGAGCTCAGTTATTTCAAAGCCATTGTTTCTATTTTGTAGAGACTCTTTAATCTCAGGAATGGTATGAATGGATTGGTGTAAGGAGGCATTGTATTGCCAAAGTACCTATAGACCAGTAAGGTAACATCTATAGTTGGAATATATAACACATAGAAGAGTTTCTGCTGGAAAATATTTTAGTCGTAGTCCTCATGGATTCAAGAAAGACCGAAGTTGTCAAACAAATTTACTCTCCTTTTAATGGGGAAGTAAGTAAGCAGGTAGACAGTGGATTAGCAGTTGATAAAGTGTGCTTGGACTTTGCCAAAGCATTTGACACCCTACCCCGCAGACGGTTAATGTGCAAGTTACGGTCCATAGGTTTAGAAAATTCAGTCTGTATTTGAATTGAGAACTGGCTTAAAGGCCACATTCAGGGTGTACTAAATATTGATTCATACTCTGAATGGGCCATGGGTTTTAGTGGTATACCCCAGTGTTCAGTGTTGGGACCATTACTGTTTAGTATATACATCTTTATAAATGATATAGAGTTGGGGATTAAAAGTACAGGTAGTCCCCAAGATAAGGACATCCAACATATGGACGACTCCTAGTTACAAACGGGCTTCCCTACTTTTTTGGCTAAGGCTTGAAGTCATCGCAGTGGATGTTGCAGCAGGTGAACTCCCCATTAGGTCACTGGAGGAGGAAGTCTGCAAGAAAAGAAATAGAACATATTATGCATATTAACTCTTCTTATGTTCTCCTTTCAGTTTCCTGATACACCTGAGGAATGGCTGGCCATCGCTTCAGACTTTAAACAGTTCTGGAACTTCCCTAATTGTGGAGGAGCTATTGATGGGAAGCATGTAAGGATCACCCTGCCTGCAGACAGTGGATTGTTCTATTATAGCTACAAGGGGTTTTTCAACATCATGCTTATGGCAATAGTGAATGCTCGTTATGAATTTGTTTTAGTTGACATAGGAAGAAAAGGGCGCATGTCTGATGGAGGCGTTCTGGAAGGTAAGACATTTCACAACAGGCAACTGCACCTTCCTAGAATAAGCCAAACTGTAGAGGGAATGAACTTTGTGTTTGTTGCAGATAAAGCATTTGCATTATATGTCAATGTATTAAAACCATACTGTGAAAAGAATTTGGACCAACAGAAAAAAAATTTCAACTACAAGTTATCTCATGCAAGGAGGGTGGTTGAGAATGCGTTCGGTATTCTAGCAAATCGCTTCAGAGTATTTCATACTGCTATAAATCTGCACATGGACGAAATTGGCAAGGTAGCCTATGCTTGTTGCATAATTTTCTAATGGAGCAAGATTCTGCTACAGCACCACAGGGCGAAAGCAGTAGCGAATTAACTGGTCTAGTGGACCTACAGCTTGCAGTAACGCAGGATGGTTCAGTGTCGGCTAAAGAAAACCGAAACAAGTACTTGCAGTACTTCAACACCACTGAAGCAGTGGAATAGCAGGATAGCATGACATTTTAGAATTTAGACCACAATGTTTGTTGGACTGCAATGAAAATCTGTTTGATCTGTTTTTTATTTTTGCTTTTAAATTAGTCCTGTGTTTTCCTAAATTGTACAATAAAATTTTTTTTGGTAACTTCCCTGGTCTTGTGTCGTGAAAATATCAAAAGCCTCATCAAGGCTCTGTGTGCTTTCCCCAGCATCCTTGTTCTCTTCTTCCTGGCTGCACACAAACGACCTTCATCTTGATCGGTGGTGAAAGACGAAGAAGTTAAAGTACCATAATTTAGGTACATAAATCTTCTGTGCCAGCACCTGACCGCTTTGAAGCCTTCACTTTGTTTAATTCTTTTTTTAACACGCTGCTCAAACTTTGGATCTTGTGCTTTAGATAGGTAATGTTGGCTGCAGGATTTATGGTTTTTCAGAGCTCAACCATTGCATTGTATGCCTTCATCTTTAGGTACCGGTTTGCATACTCCCCAGACTTCACCTTCCACAGACAGGAATAGGATTTGTAGGTCTCAATGAACTCACGAATGAAGTCTGGGTTGTTGAATGCATCATAGGCCATGATCTCTGCAAAACATAAAAATTCATTAGTTAACTTACACCAGTACACACAGGGACAGGCAAAGCAGCAACACCTACCTTATAAGAATGTTCGTTTCGAAATAATCAGACAATCGAATGTTTCAACGAACGCACGTGGATGTCCTTGAACAGACTGCAGATTTCCCAGCACACCCTGCATATCCGGTCACTTCCTGTCACATGATATCCTGTCATACTTGGGAGGGATGCCACAGCCAAGGCACAGCCTTTCCAGGAGAGCATCATTATGAATTATGATGGCAGGAGGGCTCATTACTCTTATCCAAATGTCAGGAAGGATCAAGTTTTGGAGACTGTGCAAGGACCAGCTCAAAAAGTGGTGGTCTGATTTAAAAAAAAAACAGAGAGAGGGTCATGCTGGATGTACTTAGACGTCACATGGTCCAAAAAATGTAAGTACAAATAATATGTTTTTTTTTTTTTTTTTTTTATTTTATTATTTTATTTTTTTATATTTACTATAGAAACATAAAAATTCATTAGTTAACTTACACCAGTACACACAGGGACAGGCAAAGCAGCAACACCTACCTTATAAGAATGTTCGTTTCGAAATAATCATACAATCGAATGTTTCGACGAACGCACGCGGATGTCCTTGAACAGACTGCAGATTTCCCAGCACACCCTGCATATCTGGTCACTTCCTGTCACATGATATCCTGTCATACTTGAGAGGGATGCCACAGCCAAGGCACAGCCTTTCCAGGAGAGCATCATTATGAATTATGATGGCAGGAGGGCTCATTACTTTTATCCAAATGTCAGGAAGGATCAAGTTTTGGAGACTGTGCAAGGACCAGCTCAAAAAGTGGTGGTCTGATTTAAAAAAAACAGAGAGAGGGTCATGCTGGATGTACTTAGACGTCACATCGCCAAAAAATGTAAGTACAAATAATATGTTTTTTTTTTTTGTTTTTTTTATTTATTTATTTTTTATATTTTTTTATGTAGTTTTTTATTTTTTGTTTTAAAAATTTTTTTTTGTATTAGGACTTTGAGCATTAAAAGAAAAAAAGCTGGCTGCTAGGGAGGGAGAGCAACAGCCATTAGAGCCAGAGGTTTAGCCAGAGAAACAGGTAGAAGGTAGGGTATTGTTATTTATTCAAGCTTAAAAATGTATCATAACATGCATGTTAAGTAGATTTATATTTTTTTCCGCAGAGTTGATTATGGTTTTCCCTACAGAGCCTATTGAGGAGGAAGTAAATACCTCATCCCTGGATATTTACTCAGGTATGCACCAAAACAGTAGACAGATAGGTTGAATATGATTGTGTAAATTAGGTTATTTTTTTTTTTTTCAGTACACGTTTGGCTTTTTAGCTCATGAAGTTATTCCAGAGGGAGAGCAGGAAAGCCTTGAGCCAGACACATCAGGCCAGATGGAGAATGACAGAGGTTTGAAGAGAGGAGTACCAAAATCTGTTTGTAAGGATTCATATATTGTGCATGCCAAAAAAATGTGTCATATCCATGTGTCAGCTTACCTTTACAATATCTGTGAACTTATTATGCTTCTTTTTTTCCCACACAGGTGTTGTTTTAAAAAAAAAAAATGATGTTGAAGATAGTCGCCCTGCAAATTGGCATGCAGAAAATGTCAAAGGTACTGAGAATTGCAACTAGGGACCTGGAGGCTCTCAAAAAAGAGATGCAGCAAGCCCAGTACAAAATTGTACTCCTATTGTATTCTATTGCCATGAGCATGATGCTGAAAAACCCTTTATAGTTGTAATAAAACGATCCACTGTTTGCCGGTGGGGTGATTCTTACATGCTTCCCATCAATTGCGCCTCCACAATTTGGGATGTTCCAAAAATCTTGAAAGTCTTAAGCGATGGCCAGCCATTCCTCAAGTGTATCAGGAAACTGAAAGGAGAACATAGGAACAGTTAATACGCATAATAGTATTTTCTATTTATATGTTCATTTTTTTTTTTCTTGCAGACTTCCTCCTCCAGCGACCCTAGAGAGTTCACCTACTGCCACATTAACTCCAATGACTTCAAACCTTACCCAAAAAAGGAGTCGGAAAAGAAAGAAAGAGGAGCTGGAAAACAAGCAAAGTTTGCAGCAAGCTATAGCGATACTGAACCAAAAAGAGCATCACTTTGATGGCTTTGGCTTCTGCATTGCTGCTAAACTTCGGCAGATGACCCCAGAAGTAGCATGTGCTGTGGAGCTGATTGTGACCGATGTGGTCAACAAAGGATTGATGCACCAACTAAACCCACAGTACCCTACATATTCCTTCTGTAACTGTGTAAATTGGTATATATTACGCGGTTTTGTATTGTTATTTATACTTTTTTTATGTGCTATAGTCTCACTAAAAATTTGCACTGTTAAATAAATGTTATCTTTTTTTATGAAGTGAAAGTGTAATTTTGTTTTATTGATTGTATGGAGCACCTACCTTCATGTACTCATTTTTCAAGCTGTCGATAATTGCTGCACACGTCTCGGGAAAGATATAACCCATTGCTTGCGCTGAGATCCCAGTGGAGAACTTCATGTCCTGCAGAGATCTTCCAGTGGCAAGGTATCCTACAGTGGCGATCAACTTCCCCTCAGCTGTTATGGAATTTCTCATGAAGGTATCTTGTTTCTGCAGAAAAAGTCCCACTGCAGAAAGTAATTTCTTGACTCACACTACTGACATGCGAAGGTAATTTTTGTAGCCATCTGGGGATGTCAGGCACAGTTCCCATAGCAGATTCTCATGCGAAATGTTGTCTAGGTCCAACAACCAATCTTTATGCCAAACCCGGCGCTTCTTCACAACTTTCACATCATCTTCATGTTCACTTAGCAGATACATCACAGCAAAAGACATATTGCACAAATTGAGACATATTGAGACAAAGGAGCAGTGTGCCAAGTGATCGTTCGTAAGACCGACCTTCTGTACACACGTTCTTTATAACAAACTTCAGACTCTTACTTCCTGTACCTCACTTTTTCTGGTACATATACGTCACTTTCTCCGGTACATGTCACTTCCAGTATCATTCAAACGATCGCATCTAGCATGTGTACATTACCTTTGAACAATTGTATCCTTATCTGCATGTACATAATCGGCACTATACGATTGTTCACAGATGTCCTTAATAATCGTTGATCGTTTTTAAACGACAATTATTGAAGGTATGTAGGTAGCTTAAGGTGGCTGCTTTAATGATTCGTCCTACCTAATGGCCTCATTGGCAGCCCTGAAAAAAGGGTTTAATTGCTGCAAAGTCAAACCCCTCTGATTCGGTTCTGCAAAGTCAAATCCCTGTCAGAAAACTCTTCCCTGGCAGGGGCTAAAGGCTAATTTGTCACGGGGCTAGGCTGGGATAGATGAGCAATGGACAGCTCCTAAATGGACTCATTTACAGTATGCATAATCAGAGCCAGACTTCTCTTTTGAGGCCTTCGAGAGGAAGTTCTGACACACTGGTGTTCCTGGCAGTGGGGATTGATGACAAGGCCAGCACTGTTTTTATGGGTATTCGGTTTCATTCAGTGGCCTCCTTTAAGCAAGATCTGGCATAACACTGTTCAGAACTAGAAAATGATTGCAAATGCCAAGACAAGCATGCCCAAAGGAATAAAGAGAGAAGAGGGTCAGACCACTTGTCGGCAATAGCAGGTCCTAGGAGGGGCACATGGTGGTCACGTCCGGTGAGCTGATGTCAAAGCAGCACACCACTGCCCTTTGCTAGAACTTTCCAAAGAGACAAAAATTAAAAGCCTGAAATGCTATATCATGAGGAAATGCCTGGGATGTCTTTGAGCCAATGGACAGGAGAGCTCTAGACAGGAATAAATGAGCCAAGGGTGCCATAATGGACATGAGTAAATGCCACAAACTGCAGCAAACTGTGTCTGTATGCAATATCTAAAGTGCAACTAAGAAAACCAAGGGTAATATATCAGTACAGAAATAAAATACATTAAGGCATGGTCACAAGAAGAGCCAGAGCTCACCTGTAATTATAAATATGTGGTTGCCCCACCATCATTATACACATATTTTTCACAATCTGTTTATTGAAAGAATGCTATTTTTTACTTAGGGGCCTATTTTATTTTTTATTTTTTTTTACTTGAACTAGCAGTAAAGTCCCTGGTTATTTAAAGAATGGGAGTAGATGTGTTGTATTTGGAGTGTTTTTTAGATGACTATTTACTTTTAATTCTTTGATTTTACTTTTAGACAAATACCCTAGTTGAATAAAAAATGTGCAGACATTAAATGGAAATTAAATGTTGAATTTACTAGAGCATCTTCTGGAGAACATCAAATGTGGCAGTTAATCCTGCTGTATCTTTTATCTTTTTGTTTGCCAGTTTTCTTGTCAGAACGCCTGCAAATATGCTTGTTACAATTGGGCTTGTAACAGCATGTGCAGAAACTGTACTTCGTAATTTAACCTCCCTGTGGTAACCCCAAGCCACACTCGAGGTAGCTAAAAACATAAAAAAAATAAAGATTCACCTGCTCCCACCAGCGTCTTCCAGTGTCCTGCCTGTCAGATCCCATCCTCGGGCCGCGTCCTCTTCCTCCGATCTGTCCCCTGGCAAGTGCACTGCCGGTTCCTGGGAACGTTGGTGCATGTGAGGGAGCGTGGCGGGAATTTCAAATTATTTTCTATTGGATTCAATACAAAATAACTTTTTTGAATCCAATACAAAGTAATCATTATAATATATATGCTACTGTATAGTTATATTGCAGGTTTCAGTATTTTGCACCCTTGTTTTAACAGATTTTTGTGTTTTTTTTTTTGTTTTGTTTTTATTTAAAGTTTATTAATAATTTTATTAAATATTGGACATATTTCGGTGAATTATGCCTAAGAATTATAGGTCTACAATGTAATATAAATTTTCATGAAAGACAATGTCCTGCTTTTAGACATATAAATCCAGATAGAAATGAACCACCCAGGAGGTTAATAAACTTGTTTTTGAACGTTTTGTCTGTCAGGTGCTCAGAAATTAATTTACAAAGTTTTTTTTGTTTTTTTTCCTAGGAGAAAATTGAAGCAATTAATCAATCCATAACTAATGAATATGAGGTCCGGAGAAAAATGTTGATTAAACGTTTGGATGTGACAGTACAGTCATTTGGTTGGTCAGACCGAGCGAAGGTAATCCAATGGATTCAAAATAAATAGACCATGCCTTTATCCAGTGTCTTGCCCCCTTTTCACTTGCTTGGTCTCTGTGAATTTGCTTTATAAGTAGGGTAGTCAGGCAAAGTATTGAGAGCAACCTCTTTATTTAGGTACCTTGTCACTTTTAAATTTCCTGACTGCAGTTATTTAGAGAGGTTACCAATTTGTAACTGACCACTGATGTCATCTGCTGGGTGCAGACTTGCCTTTCTCCTCATACAGTAAACAGGCAGCATCTCCCCACTGCTGCTTGCCAGCGCAAAGTGTCGCTCGGACCTTGAACCTGCTACTGCGGCTTACCTACATTGTTGTGGCCTACTCTGTCATCCAGCTTTTAGCTGTTTGGGTTCCATGAGTATCTAAACCTTGCCTCATACACTGAGCTTTAATTTGCCTGTCCGCCATGGTAATACAACTTGTCTTGGTATAGACCCAGGAAGGTCAGTTTCGCCATACTGCGTGCCTCCTATTAACACTCTGCAGACAATGTCCGCCCCAGCCTTTTATAATTTTTTTTTCTACATTCATGCAAGGCCCAAATGACCTGCTTAAAAAAAGAAATATGCTGTATTACTTTATTTTATTGCTAATGAAATGTGCAGTTTAAGAACAGATCAATCCATACCTCTTTGAAAATCATCCTCTTACCTTCATATTTTTTTTCCTGATCTGTGGCTCCTTCCATTAAATTGTAGCACTTAGCAGGAAGTTGTGCTGTATGGAGCATTACATGCTTAGGGCTTCCCAACCTAGTGGTTACCATAGTAACCAAATGCTTTTATCATCACAACTCCACTACTACCAAGAAAAAACAGCCAAGTGGCAGGCAGAAAAATGATCAACTCTTGCACAGTGGAATTATGCTAACATAGATGCCCTGAGTTAAAAAGAATAGAATGTAGCAAGCTTTTAAGACCTAATGTACCTGTTACTGCTCTACAGCAATATGTTCTAAAACAAGACTGTATAATAATATTTTTTTTCAATGTTAGACTGGGTCCTCTTTAATTACAGGCAATACCTTCAGATGCCACAAGCATGCTTCAGTGCCTTCTTTTTACAGATTCTGTATCTGATTTGTCCAAGACATTGACCTGTTAGACACAGACGCCGTCAGAGATTCGCTCTAATATGTACCTAACCAGATCCAATCTTCTGCGAGCACTCTAAAATTAGGGCTCTGCTTTGGCTTTGCATACCATCATAAAACTAAAGAATACATGTGTTCCTTTTTTTAGAAATTGGGGTTCCAAGCCTTTGAGGACATCATAGGGATGCAAGCTTGTCAGATGTACAAGAATCTGGGTATAGAGTTGGGCAAGTCATTCATTCTAGTCATTTTAGGGATCCTCCTTCTGGCTGTGTCAAAATGATGGTACCTACAGCAATGGACCCAGTCCTTCTGGAAGGTCATGATATTGAGATTCAGTTGGACAGTACCAAGGCAGTGGCATCATCCATCAGGGTGGAACTAGTCTAGCCACAAAAAAAAAAAGATCCTTTCCTGGATAGGACTTTACGTCCCAGCTCTGGTCACTGAATGCAACCAGAGTGTAGAGCACAACCAGATTGTCTTACTCTGGAGCACCTAGAATGGGTGTTGTGGTTGTGGAAGGTGTTTCTGGACCTTCGTCAGAAGTCGAAAACATCAGTTGTAGACCTGGAAGCCACGTTTCACAACTAATGCCAGGTACAAGAATCCTCTAATAGATGCAATGGATTTTCCAGTGGTTCCATAACATTAGTACACCCTAATTTATACCTCTTCATTATTTGCTTCTCCTGGATCAAAATTAAGGGTTTTCCTATTTCGTGGACTAGTTCAAGCCAATGCAGAATTATAACCTGCTATGGCTCCTAGGATAAATTTTTTTTAGAATGTTCTTCCAAGTCTTCATCCAGAGAATCAATTTGACATCCTCCTTCACAGGTTTTGCCTTCTTTCTGTTTAAGCCTAGGTTCGTATTAGAAAAGGACATCTTTGAACCAGAGTTTGTGTCTTATTTCAGAGACTGTTGGTTTCTCATTGGTTAAAACCTGTGTACAGTCTTCTTCTAGTTTTACCTATCCATTCTCCTTTGACTTGGGATTTGAGTCTGGTTCTCCCTTAACTCCAGAAATTATTTGAGCCTCTTAGAAATATTTTTTGTGTGTGTGTGTTCTCACTCATGACGTAGTATTTCAGAACAGGTGTGCCTCACCTGTGAAACATTTTTGTTATTTCATGTAAGGACAAGGGGGTCTTGAGCACCAGGAATTTCCCAGAACATTGTTCTTTTCATTTTCTGACTTTAGTTCCGCATAAGGAAATTGTTCTGCATTATTGGAATGTGAGTGTCTTTCTATTAGCCACTGCTTCTATCAGGGAAACTGATTCTCATTGTCATCCCAGATGGCTACTCCAGTTCTTCATTCTATTAATGGTTAAGGCAGACCATCGTTCAAGCTTGGGCCCTTGCCTGTCAAGGTGTACTGCTTCTAAATCTGTGATTTTTTTTTTGATTTTTTTTTTTGATTTTAGTATCTGCTGTTTTTCTGAACCCTCACTTAGTATCCTGAAGGTGAAATACTTCTTTTGTGCATCTATGAAGGTTTTTGTGCTCACCAGAAAATTATTTTGTTTAAATTTATTTTCCTGTCATTCTGGAAGCGACAGTATAACCCAAAAGTTTGACTTCCTGTGTCCCTGGACTCCACAAAAACAGTTTTATGTTGGATGCAGAATTCTTAGTTGTACTGTAGTCTGTGTTGCAGTTGTTGTTTGCTGAGCTTTATCAATATTTTACTATTAGCAGTGTTGTAAATGTAAAAGGAAGATTGTGTAATACTTCCATATCAACAAGAACCCAAGTTTTCAAAATTGGTTAACCTGAAATTGACTTATTCAGTAGTGTAAAACTGTCTGATCTCTGGCCACTAGAGGGCAATGTTGTATTTATATTCTGTACTGTAGCAGAGATTTTCTTCATTGTACAATACTATGCATTGTACGGCAACAGAAACACACCAGTGGGTGATTATGCCGCAAAAGCTTTTTGTTGAGAAAAGTTTTTGTTGAAAATAAACATTATTATAATAGTAAAAATGTTAAGGCTGACTGTGGATAGCTCAAAAAAAGAGATTAAACAAAATGTATGCATGTGCATTAGTGGCCCTAGATTTCATGGACTCAATTGAGGGGAAAAGGTAAAAAAATGTTTGTGATGTACAGCAATTCAGATCGTGCATGGTACACCTTGACATACAGTCTTCAATCTAGTGTGCCACTTAAAGTAGTCCAGGTTTTGTGATCTTAGGTACCGTATCCAGAATATGCAACGCACAGCTTACAAAGTAAGTGCAGATGTTTCCTTGATAGCTGTGCAGTAGAGGACCCTGCATATCTCAGCCAATTGTACATCTCTGAGTAGTGGACTTTGAAAAGGGGGACTGCCCCAGACCAGTAGATCAGAGCTAAAGCAGCCATTGTGAAACTAGGAGAATAAAAGGAAATGTCACAATAACCTGAGAACTGGTCAGGGTAAGCAGAACACTTCAGATTCACAAAGATGTTTGGTGTATCTTCTGGCATCTTAGAGCCCAGTTTTTCATCACAAATGATAGCCAAGACTAAATCCAGAAAAGCAAGCAGTGTTGAAACTGGAAGTAATTTTGCATATGATGTTTGTATTACGTAAAGAATAGAATGACTTTACTTTTGATAACTGTTTATTGCTCTTTAATTGGCATCTACAGATAAATCATGTGTTTTTATGTTAGCTGTGTAATAGTACAGAAAAATATTTATTGTTGTTATTGTATGTTTAATTTTGAACAGAGTCAATCTGACAAACTGGCCAAAGTTTACCAGCCGAAGCGAGCATCCTTGTTAAGCAAAAGCAGCATTTCTGTTGCTCATCTTCTGGCGGCACGACATGATCTGTCCAAAATCCTAAGGACTAGCAGTGGATCAATCCGGGAGAAGACTGCCTGTGCTATAAATAAGGTTAGCTTTCTTAGAAAACAATATGTTCTGGGTTTAAAAGCTCAATACCAGCCAAACCGTTTTTGGTATTTTTTTTTACCCAGAAGAAAGGCATACAACCACTATCACTGCTCATCTTACTGCATTCTGGCTCTACTGAGGATAGACGCATACTGCAACAAAACACCTAATTTTTATAGAAACTGCTAAGGGCTGCTCATTTAAAGATATATCTTCTGTTCCCTCATTGTACATTTCATTTTAAACCATTACATTCCTCTCTAATTTAAAAAAACATTTTTTCTCTAAAACACAAAAATAACGTCAAGCCGTTATCGACCACTGTTTGCATATATCTACTATGAATCTAAAAACAATGCATACAACCTCTCCCCCATCACAAATTTGTTGTCCCCTCATTTTTTCCCCCCCCCATGCACCTATGCAGGAAGTCTCCTAGGATATAACTCATGATAGTCAAACCATGCAGAAAATAGGTGAAATGCTGTTTATTATTGTGTATTTAAACTTAACCATTACATTTTTCTATGTATTCCTATTTTGGCCTGTCAAATAATGTCATACCATGAAATGTATTTTATTATTTGTTCCATAAGTGCAAAAATATATCATGTATGTCATTTGTCTTTTGCACACTTCCTGTGTTACAAGGGAGTCTTGTTGTTCCTACCAATTATATTTTGTTGACTGTCTGAATGTAAGTGAAATCATAATGTGCGCAAACATTCAAACAAAGTTTCCCGAAGAGCACAAATGGTGGGAATGGTGTATAGTGTCCAGGATATCACCAAGAGAAAAATGCAAACTAAGGCTTTGTACACACATTAGATCTTTCACGATCATTTCCAATGGCAAAAGACCGAAAGACGAATCAACGAGCGATATGTATACAGCGCCGTTCTGTTCTATCAAGTGGGGAGGGGGGAGAACGAGTGAGCAGCACTTATCCCGGTCAACTTGAGCCATTCAGATGTAAGTTCAAAAAGGCAATAGAGAAGAAAAGGCTTCAATGGAGTTTAATTGAGAATAAATGAGCACAGGGGGTCTAAAAAGGTGCATGTAGGAGACTATAGAGGAATATGAGCACAAATAAAGGAGGGAAGGAAGGAGCATAGGACCTTACCAAACTAGACAAAAACAATAGGGAAAGTGAATAAGCAGTAGAGGAAAGGGGGGTGAAAAGTTGAGAGCGAGACATCAGCCTGATTATAGACACCTAGATATTTCAGGTATTCAGAGCATTCTCTAAAAGAGAAGTTGTTGTAAAAAATGGAATCTACATGGGGTGAAAGAGTGATGTTCATGTATTTAGAAAAATTGACCTTGAAAAGGGTGCCCATCGGTTTTATTTCATTGATAATACACACCAAAGAAATATGGGAATTGGTGACACACATTGAGATCAGAAAAAAGTGATGATTTGACATTATGGTTGTCAGTTTGAATACCTTTTTAAAAGATAGATTTGATTCGCTATGTGTTCCATAATCAGAACATAATACGAGGGGGAAGGTGACAGCCCTGTTTAGAGTACCGTTATTATAGTCTAGTACTTTGAGTACACATTAGGCTAGCTACTCTGTGCTCGTGAGCTTTTTAAACGAGAACATCGCTTTAAAAACAGTTTGAAAACATATTTTGCTTACTTATAAATATAACAAAAACTGGAATACATTTTTAATTTTGAATTCATAAGGTATCCTGCTAACTGTCATTTTAGGTGTAAATTGATTTTTCTATTAAGTAATGAAATTCCCAGCTGCTAACTTAAACATTTTATTATGAATTTTTAACTAGACTGTGTAACTGCTGGGACATGGTTTCCTGTTTAGAATGATGATGCTTTTAAATTTAAGTGCCAGATGTTAGTACCATCTTTCTAGACTGACTATAAAATATAAAGCTGGACAGATAATTTATTATGCAGGTCTATATGTAATTGTATATCTAGGTCTCAATTTATTGTCTATTTAAAGTGAATTTAAACCCAAGAACAAAAATTGTATCCTTCACATCTCAGGAATTGCTATGGGCAACTACATTCCTCCTTAGTGTTAATTTTGTTTTAATTTTATTTATATTATTTATTTATTATAAAGCTTTAAACAGGTAAAAGCTGACCTTTTTGGGAACCTATTTAAATTCCATATAAATTTAAGTTAAATTGGTTTGAGTGGGACTAAAACAGAAGTTGCCTGAGCCATTGCTTACTGTTAAACTTCCTGAAATATATTGACTGGGAAGCTGCAATATGAAAAACATTGCTTTAGGGTTTAGATATGTTTTAAGCATAAGACAATGTGCTATGGAGAATGTTCTTTACCTGTAAGCCAATATTACTGGAATCAATAGTTCTGGTTCTGCAGTAGTCTTGCACATTCAAAACGGATTGTTAAAAACTAAAATTGAAAGAATGTTGCCTTATAATAGCTGGGGCACATTGAGCCCATGAACATTTTGTCTTTGTAACTGTACTGTTTTAAAATTGCATGCTGTGGACAATTCTTACTGATAGTGTTGTGTTTTTTTTAAAAAACAGGTATTAATGGGAAGAGTTCCTGACAGAGGTGGCAGGCCTAATGAAATAGAACCACCTCCCCCAGAAATGCCACCTTGGCAGAAGAGACAAGATGGCCCACAACAAGGTGGTGGTAGAGGTGGAGGAAGAGGTGGATTTGAACAGTCTTACGGTGGCCGCGGTGGCTATGAACAGGGAGGGGGCCGCGGTGGCTATGAGCAAGGTGGTGGAAGGGGACGTGGTAACTATGATCAAGGAAATAGAGGAGGTAGAGGGAGTAAAGTACAAGGAGGCTGGACA
Source organism: Pyxicephalus adspersus (assembly GCF_032062135.1). Classification (NCBI taxonomy): domain Eukaryota; kingdom Metazoa; phylum Chordata; class Amphibia; order Anura; family Pyxicephalidae; genus Pyxicephalus; species Pyxicephalus adspersus. The sequence continues at coordinate 32,391 of NW_027317064.1, forward strand.
GATGGTGGTGGCAGTGGTTCTGGTGGACATTATCATGACGGAGGCTTTCATCAAACTGGTGGCTACCAGAGTGGAGGAGGAGGGTACCAAGGTGTTGGATATCAAGGAGGCGGAGGAGGATTCCAAGGTGGAAGTGGATACCAGGGAGGAGGATATGGAGCCTACCAAGGTTCATCCTACTCTGGTAGCGGCTATCAAGGAGGTGGTTATCAACAAGATAACAGATTTCAAGATGGTGGCCATCACAATGACCGAGGAGGTGGTCGTGGCAGCGGAAGAGGAGGCAGAGGTGGCCGTGGTGGAAGAGGGCAGGGTGGTGGTTGGGGTGGCCGTGGTGCACAAACTTATAACCAAGGTGGTCAGTTTGAGCAGCACTTTCAACATGGAGGCTATCAATATAATCAGTCTGGTTTTGGACAAGGAAGACATTACACCAGTTGAGATCATTTAAACTTCACTTA